>NW_006800560.1:31308-193732 GCF_000485575.1 Poecilia formosa | reverse complement strand
AGAAAAAAACATTTTAATACAGAAAATATGAGCGTCATAAAAAGCATGTTTAATACCTGCTTAAATGCTATTTTCAACAGGTACTTTTAATCAGACCAATGAGCCTCATTGGACCGTTTATTGTTATTTATTTAATTTGACTTTATGTTAGCAGCGTACTCTCCTATCAGATTGAATCTATATTACAGTCAAATCTGAGTAATGAGAGGGATAAAACATATTGATTAAAAAAACATGACAAAAAGGACCAGTCAGAAAAATTAGAAAAAAACATTTTAATACAGAAAATATGAGCGTCATAAAAAGCATGTTTAATACCTGCTTAAATGCTATTTTCAACAGGTACTTTTAATCAGACCAATGAGCCTCATTGGACCGTTTATTATTTATTTAATTTGACTTTATGTTAGCAGAGTACTCTCCTATCAGATTGAATCTATATTACAGTCAACTCTGAGTAATGAGAGGGATAAAACATATTGATTAAAAAAACATGACAAAGTTGTCATTATTGTGTTAAATACGTCTTCTTGTTTCTTTTTTCAATGCTGATTGCTGCAGCTGTGAATAGATTTACAACCCTTGCTTAGTGTACTTCAGCTTTTTTCAAAATATATTTCTATAAAATGATGAACTTTCTATCACCACTGATTTAAATAAATGCCTAAAATGCCACATTTTTAGTTTTTATATTAACCATTGCTTGTATTTATCTTGATCAACAACACATTTTGTCACATTTGTGACTTAATTTTACTTTCTATTTTGTTTTCAGCTTTTTAAAAATGAAGTCTGAGATCTTCTGTTAACCAGCAGACAACCTGCTGCAGGTGGATGCATGCACACAAAAATGTCTTCATTTCCTTCAGGTGCAAAGTCTGAAGTTGCAACTCAAGCATATTTTGCTCAGGGGAGTTGATTAATCTCCCGTGTTTCATTAACACACACTTTAATCTCCCTGAGGCTGAAAACATTGTGATGCTTTATGGCTTTTTATGGTCCATTTGGATGTAAAATCATGGGAATGTGAAACCAAAAGGTCAGTTTTCTTCTATGATGTCACGCAAATGATTTTCTTCAGGTTTTGCTGCAGTGGAAAGATGTAAATATATCCAAGCTGATTGATTCCCTGATGCTTAAGTTATATATGCAGTTTTCTTGGAAAGCTGATTTGGATTTTCTTGGTAAACATTCACAATGAAGGTGGAGCTTCATTTATGGCGAGATGCTGCTGACATGAGTCCAGAAATTAAAAAATTTAACTCAGTAGGTCACGACATGGAGCAAAAGGGAACAACCAAACTTGTTGGGAAAGGACTTAGCACACTTCTGCCTGATGCACTGAGCGCCTTCCACATTATTCTGGTGGCTCTAGGAATTGTGGGTAATATCATTGTGTTTGGAGTCACTGGAAAGGGTGTGATGGTGGAGCGCAGCACGAGACATCACTCGGACATTGTTATCATTAATTTGGCCGTGTCCAACCTCATGGTTTTACTTTTGAGGAACGTGTTGCTTATCTTTTCGGACCTGGGCTTAAAGGTATGAACCACTTACACAAACATCTGATGTGCTGCTCAAAAAACTAAAAACTATGGATGGAAAAGAATAAAAAAAAGCGTTTTGCTTGTTGAACTAGCTCTCATTTTGCACATAGAGTTTCGGTCCACTCACTGTTAGCAGAAATGTCATCATATCTGGACTTTAAAGAGCTTCTTTGAGCTATTCTCATGGCAGAGTTTATTCATTTAGAGCAAAAACTGTCAACAAATCTTAAACAAAATGACCTGATGCAAAAGTTTAATCTCATCGGATATTTTATCTACTCCATTTAAGGTCAAAATTATAAATACAAATGTATACATTTAATGCCACTTATAATGAATGAAATACCCCCTAACAAACTGCACCAGAAGCACACTTTTGTTCTTCATTGATCATTAAAGCTAATCAATTCGACGTAATTTCAAATTCCTCAAAAGAAACACTGGGTTTTAAACATATTCACAGTTACAAGGGATATCACTGCATCTTTACATTTTTATTCTTATTTGCTCCTTTTATCTTTTAGTGTCTTGTTAGTTTCTGTAGTTTAGCTTAATGTCACAATCTGAGTTAAAGAGTTTATTGAATGAATTGTTTTAAATCAAATCAGATGTTATTTGTTTAGCACATTTCAGCAACAAGACAGTTCAGAGTACATCATGAAGACACAAAAATCAACAATTGACACATTAAATTTTTCAGAGTGTCATCATTACACGTCAAAATGTTGGTTATTGTTTCATTTAAGGTACAAAGGCATGGGTGGCCAAGTCCAGTCCTCGAGAGCTACCATCCTGCAAGTTTTAGAAGTATCCTTACTCCAACAGACCGGGATCAGCTCTACAAAGGCCTGATAACGAGCCATTCATTTGATTCAGGTGTGTTGAAGCAGGGATGCATCTGAAAGTTGCAGGATGGTGGTTCTCGAGGACTGGACTTGGCCACCCCTGTACAAAGGCAACTTTAAACAGGCAAGGTTTTAGTCACTTGTCTAAAGCAGTGGTCCCCAACCCCCGGTCCGTGGACCGGTACCGGTCCGTGGACCAATTGGTACCGGGCCGCGCAAGAAATAATTAAATATTTCTGTTTTATGTATTATTTGAGTCTGGAGGATCTTTTATTTTGAAAATCCTTTAACCGGATTCTCTCACTTACTTGAGCCAACACTGAGCCCACAAGCAGCAAAATGAGTAAGAAACAGATTAGATGTCTTTGGAAAGTTTCTTTGCAAAGGGGAAAAGGCCCAGAGAAGAGACAGGAGGATGGATTTATCCCGGACCGATAGGTGATTCCCACATTACAAGCCGCTCTGTGTAACATGCAGCGGCCGGCTGCTAATGAGGCAATGAAGCTTCAAACTGCTTCACCACGTAGAGACCAATCAGGCTGTGGGTATAAGCAACACTTCAGGTGTCATTGTCTCTCGTCACTCCCAGATGGGACCATCTCGTTGCACAGAAACAAGCTCAGGGCTCCCGTTAGTCTTTATCGTGAGTTAAAATTTTCACGAAAGTAAAATGTTTGTTTTTGTGGCACATCTGTATCTTATTTTGAAGGGATATGTAAACGTTACCATAGCAACCAGAGTCAGAGCGTTTGGGCAGTGGTCGAGAGGAGATGAGTAGAGCTTGTGAGTCTTAAGTCTGGTTTAGACGGCAAGATTTAAGAATTGTGGGCCGATTTTCCAAACCTCTGTGACCACAGAGCTGATAAAAGTACAACAGGTTCAATCGGTTCGTGTTCAGCTACAAGGCAGGAGCAACACGAACCGATTCCAGAGGATAATCCAGTAAAACCCCCAACATAACATACGGGAATTTAAAATAACCAAACACGGATGACGATGTAAAAGCAATAGTGACAGTCTGTGGACTCATTTTAAGAGATAAAATACGTAACAAAAAGAAAAGGCGGTGGATAAAAGACGACAGGAACAGCCGCTCTATTTGCTGCACTATGATTTGGAGGCAACTATGTTTTTTCATAGTTAACATTTTAACTGAATAAACATAATAAATATATATAATAATGACCTTAACATATAATAGTAAACATTTCCACATATCATCTCCGATATCCACCGGACTCTCAGTTGCGCGATATGTCAGCTGTTTGGGATTCCCCTCTGTTCTTAGTCTGATTGGTTACCTGTCACATTCAGCAGGTTGTATTCTCGTTCCCAGTCAGGGTAAACCCCACAGGCTGCGATAAAAGGGCCAAGACAACCCAAATTGGGTATATTCAGGATTTAGCAGGAACACCAACATGCAGAAGCCTGATCTGACGGTTCACCCCACCCGGGCCGCAGCAAAATTTGCAAGTCTTGACCGGTCCGCGGTAATAAAAAGGTTGGGGACCACTGGTCTAAAGGATTAAAAGTAGATTTAAAGGAACTCACTGTTTCAGCAGTTTTGCAGTTTTCCAGAAGTTTATTCCAGATTTGTGGTGCATAGAATATGAATGCTGCTTCTCCAGAGTTTGGTTCTGGTTCTGGTTCTGCAGAGCAGACTGGAACTGGAAGTTGGTGGATGTTTGTAAGTAAATTCTTAGATTTTGGAGAGAAGTTGTCTGTATTTATTCTGTGTATGTGCAGGGCTTGGTGTGTGCGACTTCATTTAATCTATTTTTCTGTAATGCCACACCTGACCAGGCTGGTATTCATAACTGAGCGACTGAAAGCTAGCTGGATATTATTTCCTGATAATCAGGTGGTGCCCCGTCTTGGTATTTTGATCTAAAATACTAACTTTATTAAGAATTTTCTTTGGTACTTATTATTAGCAATCCATAGCCAAACAAAACCTATTGCTGCTCCACATTGTAGTTCCTATTTTAAAGAATGGGTAAAAGAACCAAACCACCCAAAAATCTGGACATAAGGGCATAAACCTGTGAATAAAAATCAATCAGATATTTCCTGATCAGCAGAAACTCTGCTACAAGTAATTAAAGGTCTGTACTTCCTTCAGGCTGATGGTGTAAGGAGTAAAGATGCAAAGCAAGCACCTTTTCCTCAGGGGAGTTGATTAATCTCTCGTGGTTCATTAACACACACCTTAGTTTCCCAGAGGTTGAAAAAATTGTGATGCTTTATATCTTTCTGTGATTCACAAGGAAGTCAAATCGTCGGAAGGTGGAACCAAGAAATCAATTTTTAGCTGTGATGTCACCAGACGGAGCTTCTTCAGTTTCAGGAAAAACAAAACCCCAAAGCTGGTTGATTCCCTGATGCTTAACTGGGTGTCGGTGTTCTTTGAAGGCTGATTTGAGTTTCTCAGTAAACATTCACAATGAAGGTGGAGCTTGATTTGGGGCGAGATGCTGACATGAGTTCAGAAATTCAACATTTTAACACAACGACTGAAATTATGGAGCAAGAGACGACCAAAAAACTTGTGGGAATGGGACTTCGTACACCTTTGTCTCCTGCACTGACCGTCTTCCATATTATTCTGGTGGCTCTAGGAATTGTGGGTAATATCACTGTGTTTGGAGTCATTGGAAAGGGTGTGATGGTGGAGTGCAGCACGAGACATCACTCGGACATTATTATCGTTAATTTGGCCGTGTCCAACCTCATGGTGTCTTTTATCAGGAACATACTGCTTATCATTTCAGACCTGGGCTTCAAGGTATGAACTGCTTACAAAAACATCTGATATATTGATAAAAAAGTAAAAATATGCAGTGGAAGCAACTCATGGAAAAATGTTGTGCTTGTTGAACTTGATCTTATTTTGCACATGCAGTTAAAGTCAAAGGTTTAGAAACAAACACAGTGTGTTTATTACCTCAGGAAATACAAGTATGTGTGATATGGTGTATACACATACAAACCATTTTAAGATAAAGTAAAACCATTATTTATTTATTTATATGTATTTTATTGGAATGACAGTACTTAATTTGCTAAAAAAAATACTTATTTCTGATATAAGAGCCCAAAATGTTTTCAGTTTCAACCTTGTTTTGAAGCTAGTTTAGCATGTAAAAAAGAGGGGCTCTCCAAACAAGTATATTAAGCTTTCTACACTAATGATTATTATTACATTATAAAAATAAATGTGAGGTTATTGGTCCATTTTTTTACCCATACCAAGCCTGAACCTGGTTAAAATCTGTGAGTAAATATCTCTCCGAGCGTTACCTGCTAACAAAAACGTCGCACTTCCTTCAGGTTGGTGGTGAAAGATGGAAAGCTGCAACTCAAGCACAATTTGCACAAGGAAATTGATTAATCTCTTGTGTTTCATTAACACACACCTTAATCTCCCTAAGGTTGAAAACATTGTGATGCTTTGTGACTTCCTCTGGCCCACGTGGAGATTGGCTCATCGGTAGGTGGAACCAAAAGGTCCATTTTCCGCTGTGATGTCACTGGTAGGATCTTCTTCGGGTTGTACATATTAGCGGTATGCTTGGAAGTTCACCTGATTTGGACTTTCTCAGTAAACATTCACAATGAAGAGGGAACTTAATTTGGGCCGGAATGCTGACATTGGTTCAGAAATTCAAAATTTTGAAACAACAACTCAAGATATGCAGCAAGAGTCAACCACTAAGCTTTTGGGGATGGGACTTCGCACCGGTGTTTCCCCTGCACAGAGCGCCTTTTACATCATTTTGGTGGCTCTGGGAATTGTGGGTAATTCTATTGTGATAGGAGTGATTGGAAAGAGTGTGTTGATGGATCGTGGGCCGGGTCATAACTCGGACATCATTATTGTCAATTTGGCAGTGTCCAATCTAATGGTGTCCATTGTGAGGAACCTGCTGCTTATCATTTCTGACCTGGGCTTCAAGGTATGAACTGTTCAAATATGCATCTGATGTGTTGCTCAAAAAACTAAAAACTGGGAAGCAAACCGCTGAAAAGTGTTTTACTTGTAGAACTAGCTCAAATATTTACTTCATGTCATTATATCTGGACTACAGCTTCTTTAACCACCCTTTTTTCAGTGTTGATTAATTTCAGAACACAAAATGTCAACAAATTTTAAACAAAGTAACTGGATACAAAAGTTTCATTAAACTGGAAATTGGCTCTATTTCATATAAGTTCAAAATTATAAATACAAGCGTGAATTAATGCATCCTGTATAAAGTTACTCAAGACACCGACTCTTTTGTAGCCATCGGCAAGCTTCTGCCACTGTTCTGAGTTCATATATTTGTTATCTCCTCTTTCCAGAGCTGGTTTATGTGTCTTAGTTGGTTTCCTGACAAGAATGTCACATTTTATTTCACAGATTCTTCAAGACAGATGAGGTTACGAGCTATTCTCCTAGCTTAATGTAACCTTTATGTTCCTAATTGTTCTGTGTAAATACTGAATTATTTCAACCGTTTGACCCAAACTGTCAACCTTTTAGATTAAACTAAATCTGTTGGGATGTTCAAGAACAACCCAGGGTGAACCAAGGCTTGAGTCCATCAGAAAGCAACTGGGACAACAGTGTCACTTGTCCAAATTAAAGACAGTACCACACTGCTGTGGACTGAAAGGGTGTCATTAATTGTTGACGTGGCAGGAGGTAGGCAGACAAACTTTAAAACCAAACCAAACTGAAGGCAATATAGGGTAAAAAGGCCAAAAGATTCCAAGCATAAGGTTAGAAAACACAACAATCTGACAATACCTGGAAACCAAAGCAGGCAGTTGATTGCACCAATTCAGAACAGCTGATATCGAATAAACACAGACTGGGAGACAGATTTGGTGGAGTGACCGTTCCTGTTTCATCCACTGTCTTCAGTCCACAACATTGGTTTTTATTTTTAAGCAGTTATGAGGCACAGTAGCAAAACACTAGACGACTGCTGCGTAAGTTATTCAACAGGCTGTTGCTAAGTAACCAAAGAGGGAGTGAGTTGCTAGGTAACCAAAAAGTGAGTGAGTTAGTTGATTCCACCAGCTTTGCTTAGCTGGCTATACTATTTCCTCTGCCTACGTCCCCCAGAATGCCATGTGGTTCTGGATCAGAGTTCAGTTAATATTCTTGAATACTGTATTTTCCATCAGACATTCTATTTATTGATATTGATCACAATTTATATCATTATTGATTTATTGTCCATCGGCCCTATGATCTCAATGTAGAGTGCGCTCCAAGACATGAAAACACACAAAACTCACCCAATCAAATATCTCTTTTCCAGCTGTACTCCTCCAAAGGCTGGTGTCAGTTCCTGATGGGAGTCTGGGTCTGGTTACGGTCGGTCAACGTGTGGTCAACATTCTTCCTCAGCGCGTTTCACCTCCACACTCTGAAGCGCGTGGCTCCGACTATTGGACACCTCCAGGGGCCGTGGAGCACATATAGGACCCTGCTGCTGAGCCTGGCCATCATGTGGATTTTAAACCTTCTTTACTCCATTCCTGCTCATATCTTCTCCACCAGTGGCAATGAAAACACCACAGAGGTGAGACAAACACGAAGTTTGCATGTTTTTAAATACAATAAATAACCTTAAACAAACTACAGAGCAATGGCTCCCAATGAGCAGTTAACAGCAGTTAACAGTTGTGAAATTAAACACAGCTAAAATGCACATTAACTATAACACCAAAAAACATATGCAAAATATTGCAAAATTACACAAAAAGTGATCTGTATAATTAAATTTGTTTAAAGTATGTGTTAAAATACTTGTAAAGAAAAACACAGAGTTGATTCTGACAGTTAAAAATAGCAACAGGAAAGGGGGAGGAGCTGCCAGTTACAGGTTGCTATGGTAACTACCAACCGTCAAGAGCTACATAAAAATGTCGGGAGAAAATAACTTTTTGACTACGCAAAATGAATTTGAAGAATAAATAAACCAGTTTTGACAAACTTCACAACTATAATATTATTAAGCTAAAACCCTGTTATTCAAATGCGGACTATTCTCTCCAGCTTCTCCAGAAATCACAATCCAAAAACATGACTTTTGTTCATTTATGAAGTTATATTTTCACAATTTATTTATACATTTATAAATATCAGAGTTCCAAACTAAATATTTAATTAACAAGCTAAATATTTAACTTTCAATTAAATATTTAGTTCCTAACTGTTAAGTCTGAGCTAAATATGTGTTCAGACTACGTATTTAGCTCCAAATGAAATACTTATTTTGCTAGCTAAATATTTAGTTACAAACTAAACATTAGATGTTTATTTGAGAACTAAATATTTAGTTTGCCAACTCAGTATTTAGCTTCCTTACTAAATATTTAATTTGAAAGTTAAATATTTTATTTGTAAACTAAATATTTAGCTAGTGAATTAGCTGACATTTAGAAATGTATGAATGTCATGGTGAAAAAAAGAGTTTGCACAAAGAGACCACAACCCAGAAAGATTACCTGGATATAAGCAATGGACGGATCATCTTTGTAATTTGCATTTCTTCTTCCTCCTCTTTTGATCTCAGACTCTCATGTTGGTGAGCAGCACAACGCGCCCCCTGCTGGGCTGTGTGTGGAACTTCCCGTCAAACTACTCCGGCCTGGCCTACGCCACCACATCCATGGCGATCCATGAAATATTCCCAATCATCTTGATGGCGGTCACCAACATGACGTCTCTCTACACTCTCTACACCCACGGCCGGTCAAGGAGCTCTGTTCAGGACGCACCTGTTTTAAAACGTGTGCCAGCAGAGAGGCGAGCCGCCAAGGTGAGACATATCCTAGAGTCCAAATACTGTTCCAAGAGTGCTGGAACAGTATTTGTTTCAAAGGTTTATTTTCGATCTTCTATGGATGAATTTCTTTTCTTTCCTAGGTGATTCTTGCTCTTGTCTTGCTTTTCATCGTATCTTGGGGAACCAGCATCATCTCTGTCAACTATTTCAACTACAACCGAGGCTCCTCAGCTGAGTTTCTGCTGGTCATCGCTCGCTTCGCAAACATCATCTTCATCACCATGTCACCTGTTGTTCTGGCAATCGGCCACCGCCGGCTTCGTTCGTGCATGAAGTCTTCTGTCTCTGACTGACATTTTCTGGGTGAAGAGCAACATTTGGTCCTTTAGGCCACAAAACAATCCCAGGAAATCCTCCATCCACCTGTTGTTCAAAGTGTTTGTTAGAGTGGATGCAATGCCTCGCAAAATTATCCATGCTTCTTGAACTTTCTCACATGTCTTCATGCTTGAAGATCTGACATATGGGGCAAAAGTGTTTTCCCCGTTCTTTACTGCATCGGTCGACAGGTACAAATGAGCAGCAAACACCGGAATGATGCAAACTCCAAAATACACAAACACCAAAAACCACAAATGCAACACAAAAATGCTGCAATTTTTTAAAAGACTACAATAAATAAAACAAATCCAAAGGGAAACTACAGCGATCACAAGAAATAGAAGCAAAAGGGAAAATGCAGAAAATTGGAAAAATGAATAGTATGAAATGGTGCAAACTTGCTATATAAAACAGAAGTTCTTGTTTGCTTGCAGCATTTTTCTGATGTCCTCTTTCAAGCAGGACTCCTTAAAACTACATGGAATTTGTTAAGCATGTTCATGAGGTAGAAATTACCCAATCAAAATCCATCGTAAATCCAGTTGAGATGACAACACATTAGCTATTCTGCAAAGGAAACCGGATAAAAATTTCATTCTTGATGTAGATAGTAGTAGAGAGATCAGCCCTAAGACTTGCAGCAAAGATGGTTCTGCAAGATATCGACTCTGTGTGTAAAAACATTGAAAGCGTGTCAATATTTTTGTGAAACACTCATGAGTTTGACTCATGGAAATGAATGTATATTTACTGCGTGGCCATTTCTTTTTAATTTAATATGTGGCTTGGTTGATTACAAAGGTCTTTCAAAATGAGTAAACAGCTCAATTTAACCTTAATATTTAAACAAAACAAGTTAAAAATGCTGATATCATTCAACAAACAAAGTGAATAAACCAAAGATAAAAAATAACGTCTTGTAGGACAGTTTCTGATGTGTCCGATTATTTGTTTTTATATTTTATGATTTTCATGTGTAATTTAGCTACTGGAAAATTTCAGCGAATCAACATGATTGTTTTTGAATCAATCACACAGGATGAACCTCTCATTTTGTTTCCCACCCCACACAACCAAGAAACAAACACACCCAGCAGTGTTCACTATGCAAGAAAAATTGTAAATTTGCACATTTGTAACTTTTCTGAACCCTTAAAAACTAAAAAAAAAAAAAANCTGACTAGTATATATTCCATTGAGGGAAACTAAGTTTCATATCTGCTCAAGAGCCCCCCTGGTGGCTGAAGAAAAATCCACATATATATGAAAAAAAAACACTGAATGCTCTCTAGTATTGTTCAGGGGGCCAGACCAAATGAGGAGGCAGGCCGTAGCTTGGGGACCTCTGCACTAAACTCTCCCATTAAACTGGGAGAGTTTAGTGCATTTTTTAACTGAGAGAAACCCACTCCACACTCATAAAATGTCCCAAAAAAGCAACAGAAAACTAATTTTTGGCAGAACCTTTTATTTTTGGGACAGTTTGTGATGCCCTACATTCTGTGCCGCCCTGGGTGGAGAGCCGTATAAGCCAAATGAAATCCACTACTGAGCAACAATATGTGCAAACAATCTGTACAGATGAAATGAGAAATTGATTTGTTTTTGTTTGTTTAGATTAAATAAGAGTTCCAATAAATAAGTTAAAGAATAACAAAGGAATTGAAAATGATATGTGATTTTTGATTTACCCAGTGAAGAAAGAAATATTTTACCTTCACTATCTGCGTGGTATAACTTTGTCTTTGACCTTTTTAACCTTAACCTCTTTCTGAGCAACAAAACTGATTTGTTTTCCGCTCGTTTTGGGGGATTTTCTCCCGCTTTCAGCCTCCTGGCTGAGAGGGACGTTGGTCCACACCAGAATCATGCTCCTGATTTTCCTCCTCAGCTTTCCGTGTCCCAGGGCCACCACAAGCGGACTGAATCCCACAAACAGCGAAGCAGAGAAGTGGGCCACGGTTAGCAGCCCCTCGGCATGTTGCCCACCGTCGTGGTTGTAGTAGGTCACCGCGGCGACCTGCAGGACCCAGCAGACCACAAAGAGAGACACCAGACACATGATTACATGAGCGGCCTTACGCTCAGTGGACACGTGTTTGTCCAGCTCCCCGTGGCTTCCTGACTCCGAGGTAACGGCTCGGATGTGCTTGGCCAGGGAGTGAAGGGTCGCCAAGTTGGTGAAAACCATCACAACCAGCGGCAGAATCTCGTTGAGCGCAAGAGAAGTGGATGCGAAGGCCAAGCCTTGTCGGTCGCTGGGGAACTTCCAGACGCAGCCCAGCAGAGGGCGAGTGGTGCAGCTGATCACCATCAGCTCCATGGTGGCGTTGCTTTCAATGTGAGTGGTGAACAGCAGCGCCGGGATTGAGAAGGCCAGGTTAGCGCCCCACACCAGTCCCAACACCACCCACACCCTCCGCCGCTCCCTCTGCAGAGTTAGAGGTCCAAAGGTGACATGTTGTCGCCTCAGGGTGGCGCAGTGGAAGATGCTGAGCGTCAGCGTCACCCAGCAGCCCACGGCTCGCCACCACACCCACAGCAGCATGAAGATCCTGCACCAGCCCGGAGACAGGGACACGTCCAGGCCCAGGTCGGACATGAATATGGGCACGGTGCGGAAAAGAGAGGTGAGCAGGTTGGCCAGAGACAGGTGGACCAGGATGGTGTCGGAAGGAGGGAGTCTCCGAGACGGACTCTCCAAAGCAGATTGAAACACCTGAGAGGAGAAAGACAACAGCCTGGAGTCAATCACTGCTAAAACACAACAGTATTTTGTTTGGTTTCTAATGCAAATATCACCTGAAATAAAACAAAACTAATTTACCAGTAACTTTTCAGCAAGATACAACTCTAGAAAAAAATAAGAGCCCACTGCAGTGAACCCCATTGAAAACCTGGTTATTCCACCAAATTTGGATTTCTGAGTTAAAACATTGGTATTGTTGTTTCTAAATGAACATGAACTTGTTTTCTTTGCATTATTTGAGGTCTGAAAGCACTGCATCGTTTTGGTTATTTTAATTATTTTTCATTTTCTGTAAATAAATACTAAATTTTTGCTTATAATTTCAGAGGCATGTTGTCAGTAGCTCATAGAATAAAATAACAATGTTCACTTTACTCAAACATATACCTATAAAAAGTAAAATCAGAGAAACTGATAATTTAAAGTGGTCTCTTATTTTTTTCCAGAGCTGTATATGACCTTGAGTTAAGTTTTTTAAAAATCCAGTTGAAAAAACACTTTTTCATCAACATTATTGATATAAAACAAGCTATCTCACTGAAAGGTTTCTTGTTTTGTCTTGTTTAAAGTTTACTGAGATATTTTCACTAGAAACTAAAACAAAAATGCCTGGTAAGATTTTACGAAAAAACCTCCCACTCATACACTAAACAGATATTTGCTCTCTCACCACATGGATGACCAAGATGTTTCCCAAAATCCCAGAAAAAACAAAGAGGCCAAACAGAATAGCGTCTACAGTGAGAATCTCTGACATGGCGTCATCCTTTCCTTTCAGACTCGGGTCAGAGGGGTCACGCACAGTGAGCTGCTCCTCACCGCGGGACTGTTTTATACGAGTTCATACAGACAAATGATTAAATCCATCACACATGACAAATCTCTGCTGACCATGTTCACGGTCCAGTTAATCCAAAACATCAACACGTCCCATGTGACACAGACCAACAGAACTGCTGCATCAACAAGTTTAATCACATTATTTACACATGAACTAAAAACTAATAGTTCAGTACTTATCTGTGTAGTTTACTCTATTTTTAACATATTCACAATTCAAATGCCAAAATATAATATTTTGATTACGATTTGTTTGATAATGAGCTTAGACAGGAGTAACTTATTTAATCCTGCCAGTTTTCGATAGATAGATAGATAGATAGATAGATAGATAGATAGATAGATAGATAGATCTGATCTTATCTTATTTTAAACTGTTATGTCTCTATATTGTTTCAGCTCAACATTTTATCTGTTCCACTCCACACACTGATACACTGTTTTTTATCTTTTAATACAGACTCTTTGTTTTTCTATTTGTTTTTATTTATTCTGTTTAAGAGTAAAGAGAGAGAAGTTAATTCAGTCATGCACACCATGAACCGTCCAGGAAGTGAACAAACAAATTCAGCATTTTTTTCATGTTAATCAGCCTTTCATTCTCTCCCTTGGTACTAATTATTCACTGAGCTTCCAGTGGGACACGGTGATGATGTCATGGAATAAACTTAGCTAAACACTGAAGTAAAGAGCAATGAAGCATTTCACCACAATTTAAATATTTCCATTAGAGGCCATTATTAACGAGCAGCCAAGATTTCCTCCTTTGAAAGGAGCTGATACAGCAAACATTTGAAAGAATATATTCTCTTTTTTTTTTTTTTACCTATTTGCACAACAAATGCTGCACATCATCCTGAATGCAACATCCCTAAAACATGGTGGTGGCAGCATTATGATGGATGGAGCTAAATGCAGAGCTCCAGAGCTAATATAGCAGTTTATAATGCTATATTAGCATTATAAAGTCCAGACCTGAATACAACGGAGAAACTGCGGCTGGACTTCATAATAGATGTTTACAACCTTTTCATTTAATTCGTTAGTGACACAAATAATCTAACAATAATCCAATATGGTTCCCATTGTACCCTTTACTGCAGAAACACGTTTATATTACGTGCCAGTTATAAGAAAAAGACAATTTTATGTGAAGCCTCATGAAGCACAAAAATTAAATAAATGAACAAATAAATATTAATTAAAAAATTGTCAGCTAATAGATTAATTGTTAACTGCAGTACATACAGACTGAAAAAAGGCAGTTTGATGAAAAATCAGTATATTCAGAGGACATTAAGCCAAAACTGTAATATATTTGTATCTGTATGAAAATATTTACATAGATATACATTTAAAATAAAAAACATTTTGTTTCTAGCTCCAAACTCTTTAAGTGAAAAGGTTTTAGCTTCCTTTGTTCAAATTCATTAAAGAAATGGCAATAAAATGTTTATTTCTATAAATATTTTATTGTTATAAAATAAAATACATGTTAATTCAATAAAAAGTTTTTTTCATTATTTGTTCATTTGTATCTTTTTAATTATTTTCACTACTGAACTAAAAAAAGCTTAATGGGTTAAGTAAAAAAAATCTGTGTAACGTGGCCATTTTTATCCTATCAGCTGATTAATGTCAGAATAATCGATTGCTAAAATAATCGTTAGTTGCAGCCCCTACTTAATTTATCTCTCTCCACTTCTAAATGTATACATATGAATTAAATGTGTAAGATAATAAACATAAATGTATTTTGTTATTAAGGAAAACATTCATAAATTCACGTTTGTTCAGAAGAGTAACAGCTTTTCCTCCAGCTGCGTTTCCAGGAATCTGACCCACACCTGGAGCATTGAGTGGGACGATGACTCATCGTCCACCTGCTGATGATGACTCCAAATATTTCACGCACGCACCCACGCTCTCCAGCACGCTGCGGCGAGCGCTCCTTCACGTGCACCCTCTCAAACAGGCATCAAAGCCATTTACGTCAAGCCAGACAGGAAGGAGAGAGCGGCTCCTCTGTCCTGCAGAAACACGTAAGTGGTTTGCACACAAGGAGTCACTTTGATCCGATTTCTAATCGCCTTATTCATGCGGGATCGCTTTAAATGCACCAAATGCGTTTTCTGTTTCAGATGAGAGGGAAAAGAAGAAGAAGAAGAAGAAGAAGAAGAAGAAGAGCTGATCTCTATGGCAGACCTCGGCTCGGATGGTTGTGCCATCGCCCATCCGGCGGTCCACTGTGAGCGAAAATAATTCAACCAGAGGACGAGAGATGACGAGCCACCGCCGAGCATCGCTGCTCGCCCTGTCGGCGCTGCTGCTCTTCGCGTTAACACACCAAACATCCTCATCCTCAGCAGCAGCATCCGAGGGGAGAGGCAGGAATAACAACCGGAGTCATGACAGCAGGCCATCATTTCTGATTAAAGACAGCAGCAGTAATGTCTCTGTCGGCGCGCTGAGACCGAAACCAGATGAGGAGGCGTCACCGATCTGTGCCTACAGGGTGATAGAGGGGGGCATTTGGGGGCAGCTTTGTTTTCGACGCACGCTGTTCGGGTACAGGTGCAACAAGGAGGACTGCAGGACGCAGGTGACTTTGGGGAACCTGGTGGCGAACCTGCTCATCAATGGCAGCGTGCTGTTACAGTGGAGCCACGATGGAGACAATGAGACCAGACAGAGCCCTCCCGAGCAGCCCGCTGGTTCTGGGTCACATTTAACTTCTCCGCCGCGGTCGGTGTTCGGCGGTGAGCGGCGCCACCAGCGCGGCGGGTTCGAGCTGAGCTGCTGGTGGAACGGCAGCTACACCCAGTTCGAGTGCGCCGGCGTGCAGCTGGCGGCGGGCTGCAGGGACTTCATGATGTCCGAGCTGCATGAGAACATCCCGTACAGAATCTGCCTGCGGGCCCCGGCCCGGTCCGGCCCGCGTCGGAGAGCGGAGCAGCGGGACTGCGTGGAGTTCACGCTGCCGCCGTCAGGGATGCAGGACATTGTGATCGCCATGACGGCGGTAGGGGGCGCTATCTGTGTGATGCTGGTGATCATCTGTCTGCTGGTGGCCTACATTACAGAAAACATCATGAGCCCCACCACACAGCACACCTACTCCTACCGCACTCACTCACGCCACTGACGGACTAAAGAAGATGAATATCTGCATAAATACGTCCCACAGTCATCGTTACAAGGTAGTTATTGTTCAGCGAACAGCACAGGTGCTTCTTAATAAATTAGAAAGGCAATTTAATTAGGAAAAAAGTGAAACTAATGTTGGTGATAATGGCATACAGCTAAGAAAACCCAAATGATATCCTGGAAAACAGGGATAAGCCACAAAAAGTAATTCCTAAAAAAGCATGCTGTTCACAGAATACTATCCAAGAATATTAATGGAAAGTTTCATGGGGGAAGACAATCGACAACAACTGCAGCCTTGAAAAGATGGTGAAGTTCACCAAGAGTTGGGTTAGATTCATAAGAGCCACCACACACAGACGAACCCAGCATTTAAACAGAGACATCAGACTAGACTGTTTCTTAGTTGTTCCTTCTTACTTTTTAAAATAATACCTGGAGGAAGAGCAGAAAAACTCCAAATTAAAGCTGTTTTGAATCCAGTGTGAAGTTTCCACAGCATAGCCATGCCAGGAAATGTCAGAGTACTTTATGCTTCCTTATGCTAACAAGTTTCATGCTAATGTCGATTTCACTTTCAGAACTTTTCACCTTCCCACTCTGCCAAAAACTGGTTAAATTATAATGGTCTTACTGGTCAGCAAAAGCACCTGACTGACAATCTATGCGTGGAGTAATGTCAGTAGGACGATGGGAGACAATAATTTTAAAATCGCCTTATTTTGGCTTTATGTACAATCAAAGTTTTCTCATTGAAATTTGAGTTTTTGTTTGCTGTAAGTCAACATCGTCAAAGTAAACAAAACTAACCACTTATGACACAACAGTCTATGAGTAATAAATCTGTAAATTACTTTGATTTACTAAAATATCTAAATATCAACAAGAATCTAATGTATTAAGATGCACCTCATCATTTTACGACCAAATTGAAGCACAATTTGCTGTGGCTCTGCAAATAACACGCCTTTTAAGCCTCTGCCAGGGTGCACTGAACCAAAATTACTGATAAACTGTGTTTAGTACACTAGTTCACTGCGTCATTTTGTTGCTCCAGATTGTCTCTGGTGTGCCATCAGGCCACGTTTCTACAGCAATACAAACAGCCTCAATAAATGGCTTAGGGTACATAAATCTGAGAGTGTGTCTATGTTGGGAAAGAAAGAAATATAACCTATCTAAGTTTGATTTATTCAGTCATCTCTGGTTTTTGCTTGTAGGTTTGCATACAGTGTTTGTACAATCTGTGAAGGGCAATAGAAAACAGCGTGCAATCTCTGAATACTGTGCCAAACGTCTTTTAGCTAGAATCCCTTTTTTGTCCCGCTGACTGCAAATAAAAAAACTATGGGGTACTTTTTAATACCACACAGCTGTCTTTATTGTTCTCCTTGTGTAATTGGGTGCGTACATGTGGCAGCGTCTTGTGCCATCCAGGTCAAATAAAAATATCTTCTATTGAGTGCTAAAAATACCTTAACAAGAACATGAGCTCGAGGCCTGGAACTGAAAATTACTCTGAAGGTTCTGGAAAATACTTCCAATAAAAGGTCTGAGCTAACCCTGGAGGAATCATTACCTCGCAACCTATTTATTGAAAAGGAGCACAGTGAAAAACATTTCACTGTGATGTGATGTGGTATCTAGCACCAAGATATTGATAGTAGAGAGTTTACATCCTTGCAATCTGGTTTCTTCAAGGATTGGACTTTACTTATCAGTTCATCCTGCAGTAGCTCCAGAGGGTTCAGATCTTAGGAATATGGAGGCCAAATCAACTCCCTAAACTTACTGTTGTGCTCCTTAAACCATTCCTGAATGAATTTTGATTTGTGGCAAGGAGCATTAACCATCTGAAAGAAGACAAAGCCAGTAGTGAATAATGATACCATGAAATGGTATGCATGATCTGCAGCGATGCTTAAGTAGGTAACATGTTTCAAAGTTCTATTCACATGGATGACAGGAACCAAGGTTTCCTAGCAGAACATTGAAAGCATCACACTGCCTCCAGAACATGAAAGAAACTAGACTAAGTGTCGCAGGCTATTAAAACAACCAGAGTTTCAAAAACAACTCACCAGAATCACATGAATGCAGATTTATTATATGTCAATATCATAAATACATTACGCTTTTAATTTGAATTTTGAAGCTAAAAATTCCGGTACAGAATAAAGTCCTAAGCAATAATTATAATTAATAGAAACAAATTAATAGAAGCAAATAAAGAAGGTGGCAAATAAAGAAGTTGGGCTGCATAGTGGCGCAGTTGGTAGAGCTGTTGCCTTGCAGCAAGAAGGTTCTGGGGTCTTTCTGCATGAAGTTTGCATGTTCTCCCTGTGCATGCGTGGGTTCTCTCCGGGACTCCGGCTTCCTCCCACAGTCCAAAAACATGACTGTCAGGTTAATTGGCCTATCTAAATTGTCCCTAGGTGTGAGTGTGTGTGACAGACTGGAACGTTAGCTGGAGATAGGCATCAGCAACCCTCCCGACCCCACAAGGGACAAGGGTGTATAGAAAATGAATGGATGGAAATAAAGAAGGTAAAGTGGAAATAATACTCATATGAAAGCATAACCCCAGCCCAAGTTTTAAAAAACTTTCACCAAAGTGGGTTAACTGGAGATGTGAACAGTGAAGTTTCACACCCGTTTAGCTTTTTTTTTTTTTTAACAAAAAAGTAATTAGAAAAAAGATCAAGTGACTTTTTAAAATGTTTTTTGAAGACTTTGGAAACAACTTGTGAAATCACCAGTAGCTTTGCAGTAATTCCAGGGAGTTTGTCCAGCTTTTTACGCTCAATAGTCAGCCTCACAGGCGTCTTGCAACAAACCCCACCTGTAGGAGACCCTTTCCACTCTGTGTCCACAACGCAAATGAATCATGCATATGCAAAGCTAAAAATCACTACAGAGTGACATGGTTTTATACCTGAACTGTTAAATTGAAACATTAACAGTGTCAGAGGGAGTTACCCAAATGTGAGCATGTGGGGATGTTGACATCATGAATGTTGTTTTTGAGTGCTCTCATTTGTTGTTTATTTTTGTTTTCCTATTGGTTTACTGTGGGTCACATCACAATAAACACACCCATGTCAAGTAAAAGGTGTGTGTGTGTGTGTGTGTGTGTGTGTGTGTGTGTGTGTGTGTGTGTGTCCTTCAAACAAAGAAGGACCAACACAAGGCCAAACTACGCTTTATGAGTGTCACGTTTAACACTGTGCCAAAAAGTGAATCTGCTAAGTGTACCATTTGTAACCAACAGGAAAATTCAACTGCAGTACCCGCCATTTAACCTAGAGATGGTTTTAGACCAGATATAATAAAATAAGTATACACAAAAGTGTCATAATTAACTAAAGATGGCAACTTGAAGGTCCTATTTGTACGATCCGGATGAAACATACATTTCAATATACATTTAATAATTATTTAAAATAATTATTTATTTTTGATTATTTATTTAAAATAAATAAATAATCAAATGTTTGATACATGGTTGCGTGTACTGAATTTGTCTAATGACTTTTTCACCTTAACTATTTCTACTTTTCAATATTAATGAAGGAATATTTGGATAACATTTGTTTTACTGACGTAATACGAAGCCCCGCCCCCCCCGATGACATCACCTTATAAAGCCGTTTTCAGCGTCTCTGGTTCCGCCATTTTAACTTCCTGCTTCAAACGAACGGGAGCGGTGCTCACGGTGTTCGTAGTTGAAACGCCGTGGCTTTTATCTTACTATAAGGGTTTATTGTTTGTTTTATTTTCCTCACAGGACCCAAAAGAACCACTAGTTTTTAGTTTCTGACCGCTGGTGTTAGTTAGTCTCAGCCGGAGAGTCGCAATGCCGAGCCAGCCGCTGCGTGTAGCGGTTGTTTGCTCGAGCAACCAGAACCGCAGTATGGAAGCGCACAATATCCTCAGGTAAAGACGACCCGCCAGGAAGACGAGACAGAACAAGAAAACCAACTCCAAGTGAACCTGTGGTGTATGGAGGGGCTTTCCCAGCCGGTCACAACCCGTTCCGACTCGGTGTCGGTCCGTCAGGCCTTTATCGCTCTCTAACAATGGACTCACTTCTGGAGTGTCCCGCCGAGGGTGTAGCTCACCCTGAACACATCCTGTTTACACGGCTTTACATGTGCTGGTTGAAAGAAACGACCGCACTTATTTTTCTTTTAAAAAACAGACGCAGGGATTTTAAAACACAAGGCCTTAGTGATTAGATTGTTTCCCCCCGGCTTCACATGTTAACAGCGCCCCCTGGACGGAAATGTTCCAGAAGAGGAACTGCAGTTGTGCAACTCCGGTCATTCAGCTCTTTCATAACACGATCTGAGGAGTTTCCTGCCCTTGTGTGTTTTTAATAGGAATAGCTTGCGTTCAGAATGGACGCCATTTGTTTTACAATAAAAAAAAGTTTTTTTTGAATTAAAGCACAGGAAGAAGGATTTCTACACTTCTCTAATCAAAAACTGACAGTCTATGATAGGATGATCGCTTATCTTGCTGACAAAATTAATTTTAATATTGTATTTATTCTCTTGTCCTTTCCTTTTTTACAGCAAACGTGGATTTGATGTGCGATCATTTGGGACTGGGTCTCATGTGAAGCTACCTGGTCCATCCCCGGATAAACCTAATGTGTATGACTTCAAAACAACTTATGAACAGATGTACAACGACTTGGTCCGAAAGGACAAGGAACTGTATCCCATTCGCACTCATTTTTTTCTTTCTTTCGCTCTCTCTTTCTCACACACACACACACCTAAGTAAACATGACCCATCTGAAAGTTTTACATGGATGGTATTGTTTGTTTGGAGTTTGGCTAGGTGGTCGTCTTGGGACAGCACAAACAATGGGAGCTCCTCAAGTCGGTCTGAAAATGTTTGATACATGGTTGTAAAATAAGGTGTGAAAATAACCTTGCAATCAGCAGTTGCATTAGAACAGTAAGTGGATTTTGTTGGCAATAGTAACCTGTTTGTCATTTTTCTATTTACTTTGTTTTTTTTAAACCCCTGTTTCATTTTTTGAGTTTTTTTGCACCATGATCAGTTTCTGGTGCTTTGGTTCTTTGCACAGCCTGGTGAGTAGATTTTATTTTGGTGGGTGGAAAAAAAGAGTCCTGTGGATAGCAGGTATGATGCTGGAAAACAAAACCATACATATTTGAAGTCCTATGAAAACTCATGTTTAAAGCTGTTGTGTAAATGTAAACTATATTTGGGGTAAAGTTTAGCTTAATGGTAAGTAATCCTGGGTAAGTTTTATGGAAAACCTTTATCTGGAAAAACAATTACCTCTGGGATTGTTTTCTATAGCTTAATGCTCTTAGTTTTCCAGTAGCCATGTTACTTATTTTTAGTCCTTTTGCCTCAGAATAATTTAATGTCCATGACTTTAAAAAATTTTAAATTTCTGACCAAAAAATGCAGTTCATTTAAAAATTTGACAATGTGAAAGTTGTGCCAATTTGAAGTGTTCAGGCTCACATGGATCGATGCTCTTATCATGGAAGGGAAATTATTTAGTAATTGTCTATTTCAGTTCAGGTGCATCAAGCATCTTTAAAGTTCAACGTTATGTAGACTATAAAAGGTTTAAAGATTTAAAAAAAAGGGATTTGCAGAATAAAGGATTTTCAAAATGTAAAGCACCAAAAGAATGAAACGTTTAGTTTTTTTTTTCCACCTTGCTCATGTGTAATTATTCCCTAGTCATGAGCTCTATTCTGCTCTCCAACACCTAAAATCCATTTTATAAAGTTTAAAAAAATTATGAAGTCAAGTAATCTTTACTTTTTTTTTTTTAACGTGATTTCTCCATTAGGCTAACCTCTAGGATTACCTAAAGCATATTTGGAAAAGCCACTTTTAAACTATCGAGGTTATAAAAGCTCAAAATATAACCTTAAAAAAGCAAGGATTTATTTCATGAAGGTTTTGCATTTATTTTTATTTATTCCTTTTAATTGTGCTGAAACCCTAGATCAGGGGTCTTGACTCCAGTCCTTGAGGTCTGATGTCCTGCAGCTTTCAGGTGTTTCCTGGATCCAACACACCAGAATAAAATGCATGAAGCACCTTTCAGTATGCAGTCCAGTTCCCCATACTCCTGCTGACCACCTCTTGATTTTTCTCAGGTGGGTTGAAGCAGAGAAACATCTAAAAGTTGCAGGAGATCAGACCTTGAGGGCTTTAGTTGAAGACCTCTGATTTAGTGTTTGGTAGCTGGAAGATCGAACTGTTTCTCTGCTTGTCCACATTTTAAACCACTGAAATCAGATTTATTTTCTGAGTTTTAGACTAGAAGGTGCACAGACACCCTATGAACCTTGTGCAATGTAGCAAATGCCTGATTTGTGACGCAGTAGGAAGATTGTGATATAGTTACAAAAAAATTAAATAACCTGTAAGTAGAAGATGGAGAAAAAGGTGATATATTGAAAATGTTGATTTTAATTAAAACTCTTCAGAATGGCCACAGTTGTCTAAACCTCATTTCACAGGAAGGCTAGTTTTTTTCTCTTTGAATTGTGGCCTAGTTATTGACGTCACCACCAGAGGGCGCTGTTTGCTCTTTAAACAGATTATTCAAATCATTTTTCCTTTCGCCTCTGAAGAGCAGTACTCTCAGGCTTTTTAAAACATTAATTTGTGTGTGTAGCTGTGGGAGGAGGCGATTTTGTTTTGTTTCTGTTGCTGCTGCTGTTTTCCTTGACTTCCTCACCTATCAGATATACACAGAATGGGATCTTACACATGCTGGACCGCAACAAGCGCATCAAAGCAAAACCAGAGCGCTTTCAGTTGTGCAAGGATAAATTCGACCTGGTCATAACCTGTGAAGAGAGAGTCTATGACCAAGTGCTGGAGGGTGAGATTGTTCATTAAATATCAAATCACTGACTACAGATTCTTATTTTTAACCTCTGATAAATCACATTTACACTTGAAAAAGATTACATCCTGACTTGTTTTTTTGGGGGGTTTTTTCTAGATTTGAATTCAAGAGAGCAGGAGACGTTACAACCAGTTCATGTAATCAATGTAGACATTCAGGACAACCACGAGGAGGCCACGCTGGGAGCCTTCCTCATCTGCGAGTTGTGTCAGTGTGTAAGTATCTAATTCAGGATTTTCTTCAACCATCAAATATACAGTTTATTAAAGCTTTCAACCAGCCTGTGATCAGTTAATCTGTGTCTAAGCTGTGTCCGTCTTCATCGTCGTCATCAGATCCAGCACACGGACGACATGGAGAACGAAATCGACGAGCTCCTGCAGGAGTTTGAGGACAAGAGCAACAGGCCTTTTCTCCACACCGTCTGCTTCTATTGATACATGAAACAAGTTTGCAATAAACACACACCCAGACCCCAAGCAATCAGTCGATAGAATAAGGAGAAGCAGGCTGCGTATTCTGCTGATGATTGGTGCACAGGAGCTCAACGCTTTGGGTCAGGACCTAAAGATCGAGAGCTACTGGAAGTAATGGTTATGATGGGTTGTTCCTCTCTGCAGAGGTCGGACTCGCTGCTCTCATTATGCCTTTATTCCTCTAGATCAGGGTTCGGCCGCAGTCCTCCCCTGACCCAAAATAAAATCACTCGACCACATCTCCTCAGGGAGAGCCATGACCCGCAGCTCCCCTATGACCCGCTCTCATTTTTCTCTTCTTTGTTGTTGAGTACAGCACATTTACAGCTCATTTGTTTAATTTTAAATTGCATTTTTGTTTAATATGAGAATTTTAATTTTGGTATGAGACCGTGTACATGTGTTTACACAGGAGAAACGTTGATTGAACTGTATATGTTGTTTGTGCACCGTGTGTTGTAGATAATCTGAATTAAGTTAAAGAGGGTGGGCTAGTGATGAATAACCAAACAAAGACATCTCAGAGGTGCTCCTGCGGTGGGTTTCATTATAATGTGCTGATTTATATTTAAACTCTGAAATGCTGTCTTTCAGGGCATAGTATTTTTTTTGTAAATGTTTAAGAATTGAAGCAATGTAATTATTTTCAAACTGCAAGTTCAACTCTTGAGTGCCTGATTTTTCTGTATGTACATATGAATCTACTAAAGGAGACATGCAAGATGTTTTACTGCCTTTGTTTTATTGTGTTTTCTCTGATTTCTGAAAGTTGGAGCAGCCATTAAGACCTAGACTGTTAGGTTAACTTGCCCCTGACTTTGTGGAGGGAAAAAAAGTTAATTTTGTTTAACCTTTTTTCTTATCCTCCAGATTTCAGTTGTAGTCCAGTGAAGACATTCATGCACTTAAATCTTCTCTTTCTATCAGGTTAAAATTATTTTCTATTTAAGCATGTTGGTAATCTTGATTTTACCTACAGTCAGTAATGGTTAAAATGTTTGTTTTCAAATGCAAACAATTGGATTTAAAACAGGATAATCTATTTGTCTTAACACTGGTCAAATGCAACATGCAACAACTCTCTGATAGAGTTGTGTGCTTTAATGTCGACTCAGACAAAAGAAGTTCAGACAAAGTGAACAACAGATTAATGGACTAAGAGCCAATGTAACTCTCACAGCAACAACAAAATGTCTTTCAGTTCTGATATTCAAACCAGATGAAAACAGGCCGGGTCAAAAATATGTGACATCCACTGAGCTGAGAAACGGGACTTTTGTTCAGATCTAGTGATCTAGATGTAATATTCTAATCTTAAGTGTCATTTTTATTAGCTGTAAGCAGAAAATAAAAATAAGCAGAAATTAAAGATTTAAAACATCAATCTCTGTGTAAGTTGTACATAAAAAGCGCTTCCCTTAGTGAACTTATTACTCTTATTACTGAAATAAATGACATTTTTAATGACTGCAGTTAAATTCATTCCATTTATATAGCGCCAACTGACAACAAATGTTATTTAGAGGCACTTTACAAAAAAAATAAGTTCAATTAAATCACACATGTATTCCAATTGATCTATAAGCTGTTAATTATTCAAATTCATTCAAAAATTTTCTAAGGAAAGCCAGCAGATTGCAGTATTTACTCCACCTCATTATTCTGTTAATCAACAGAATAATGTTTTAGTTTTCATCCACTGAATAAATATAAATTAACTAAATATATAGTGTACTAGTCACTCAAAGCACTTTATGTCTGTAAATAATAATAAAAACGGGTTTTAATTCAAAATACTGTTTGGCGTAGGGCTTGATCAATAACAATAAAAAGTAGAATCTTCAATAACTAATAAATTCCGATCCAGAACCGCATAGCATTCTGGGGGATGTAGGCAGAGGAAAGGTTTTAGCCGACCAACGTCTCAAGGCTAGCTAAGCTAGGCGAGTAGCAACAACTAACACTCAGGCGCTCTCTAGTTACCTAGCAACAACCCGTGAAGTCACCACCGTGTCCCGTAACTGCTTAAAAATTATAATAAAAAAATAAAAACAATGGCGTGGAGTGAAAACTGCGGCTAAAACAGTCACCAGTTTGACAGTATTTCAGATATTTAAAACAAAACTTTATTAATTTTAACTTATGTGAAACCCTTATATCGTGATGCAGTTGTCAGCCATAGTGTCCAGCTGAGTTTGACTTTAAACTGATTACCATTAGATATCCAGCTAATCATTGTACACTTCACAGGAGTTCATTCTCCACACAGCTGATTATTAAATGCTGTGGATATGGTGTAGTTCATCACCATCAGTATGTGAATGGATGAATGACTGCATGCGATATAAGGGTCCTCTAGATCAGAAACAGTCTTATTCAGCTATATTTACCATTTAGTTGCGGTGGCTCAAAAACATTATTTGCACATGAAAATAGAACCGCTTCTTGTTAGAAAAAGGTTTTAATCATTCTTACAGAGAAACATGACTTTGCACAACATTCATAATAGTATAATGACAAACACATGGTCTTGTTTCTACATAAACTACTTGTTTACATTGTATACATTTCATATGAAAATTAAAGATTCAGGCATCAGTTGTGTTACGAAGACTTAATTATCTCTCCCAACCGTAAACTAATCTTGTCTCAGTTCGGCCATCTTTGACATGAAGTCTCAGACCAGTTAGTTAAGAGAGCAGAGTGCTAATCTTTCTAATCCAGACAGTTCTGTTATAACTCAGACTGGGGTTCCGTCTTTCGGAGGAGAGGAGCCAGTCTTCTCCTGTTTTCCTGGTTTGTCTTTGCTGTCGGGTTCGGTTAAACCGTCCTCTGTTTTTTTAGACTCTGCTTCTGCAGCATTCACACAGTCTTGTATAACTGAGTTTACACATTTGGCCTCTGCTGATTCTGGTTGTGTGTTTATTTCAAAGACTGGAGCGATGACCTCCTGAGCGTGAGGCGTCTCCTTCAGAGGGAGAGTGAAACCCATTTTCCCTATGGCAGCTCCGGCCCCGGCAGGCGGAGGCGTGAGGCTCTTCGCTGCCTCCTCCTCAGCACGGAGCCAGTCCATCTTCTGATGGTGCTGCTTGATGGCGTCGTCCACCCGAGCGTCAATCATGGCTTCTGTCAAGACGCCGTCCTCGGAGGAGTACGCTGCAGCCTGGAGAGGAAAGAAATTATTATTTTCTTAAGATGTTGTACTTTGAAGAAAAATTATCCAAAATGGTTGAGGGAAGCGTACCTGCCAGGCCACACCCAGCTTGGAGATCTCTCTTCCTGACATGCCCTCCGTCCTCTTGGCGATCTCTGAACACTTTTTGCCGTAATCAAACTGGGCGAGCTTCAGCCTCCTTCACAGAAACACAAAGCATGCACTGATTAGGAATGCAAGTTATCGATTAATTAGTTCATTTAAGGTTGATTGAACTTATCAATCGACTAACGATTATTTAATAAGCAGCCATTTTCTGTTTCATCAAGAGGTCCCACTGTGTTTCCATAACATAAAGGGATACATTTTTCCTAATATGCTAATTTAAAATAAATAAATGTTGACATTTTGTGTCAGCTGTATTAAATACTGACTTAATAAACAGAAAATTTTAGTTTTCTCATAATGTTAAACTTCTATTTGTAATATATAAATAAAACAGAAACATCTTAGGCTGCTCAATAGAAAAATAAAAGATGAAGAAATTAAAATGTGAACAGAGATGTTCATACAGAAGTACCGTCTATAGTTGCTCTTGAAAACTTAGTTAAACTTGTTAAACATAAAGTACATTAACTCGCAACAGCCCTAAAAAAATATCCACCGTCCTTAGCGTCATGTTTTCTCCCAGTCGTGTGACAATTTTTCTGTGACATCACATTCTCGCCTTCGTCGCCCATCCAGACCTCCAGTAGACGACGCAGCTCGGCTGAATGAGCGATAATAAGGTAATAACTTTAGGAGCAAATCGAGTGTTTAATTTTCAAAACATAAAGTGGCATTTTGTATCTCCCGACAGAGTCTGCTTGGACAGTTCCTCTTTTCCTTTCTGAGACACCGACGCCATCTTTGCTTTTGTAACTTGCTTCACCTAATAGGGACCAGCAGCGCCCTCTGCTGGATGGCGGCCAAACTACAACACTAAAAGAAGGTTGTTTGTGAATCTTTTGGAACTAATTTTAATCTAATAAACCATTGATTGACTATTAATCGTAAGTCGCTTCTATCTCACTAATTACCACTAAATGGCAAGGCTAAAAGACGATACTTACTGTCGCCCTCCAGTGGCCGGTTCCAGTACGTATTTGTCAAAGTATAACCGCACCAGTCGTTCCCTTTCCTCCAGACCAGGCAGAGCGAAATTCACTATCTCATCTATTCGGTCGTTGATGGCCCAGTCGAACTGCTCGGGTTGGTTACTGGCCAACACTAACATGAATCTACAGTGCAGGAGAAATTTAACTTTAATCATGTTTGTAGCATGCTGGGAGAAGGTCAAAACCTGCGTGAGAAACACATTTTTACTTGTTGCTCTGCTCTCCAGTGCGGTACAGGAACGCATTCAAAGTGGCCCTGAGGTCTTCACTGATCTTCTCCTACAAAGACGAGAGTAAAAGGTGATTAATTGTAACTTCCTCTACATTACAGCCTCCTACTAACCACAGGAATCTTCCAGCATTTAAGTTGTGATATGAAATGTCTTGCAAATGTATTCACACCCCAGTAACTTGCTCACATAAACCCAAACCTCAATTTATTTTCAAGGGACTTTATGTAAATACACAACTATGATACTATGATGCAGGGCTGGATCAGTAACAATATATATATCACAATAAATCAACATATGAAATAAAATTTTTTGATCATTTCCAATCACTTCAGAATCACAAAGAATTCTGGGAGATGTAGGCAAAAAGAAAGACTTTAGCCACACAACCTCTGAAAGCCAACTAAGCAATGTTGGTGGAATCAACTAACTCACTCACTCTTGGGTTACCTAGCAACTCATTCACTCTTTGGTAACCTAGCAACTCACTCACTATTTGGTAACCTAGCAACTCACTCACTATTTGGTAACCTAGCAACAACCTGTTGAGTAAGTTTGAGGTTTTGCCTCTGTGCCTCTTAATTGCTTAAAAATAAAAAACAACGGTGTGAAGTGAAAACTGGATAAAACAGGAATGGTCACACCACTAGACTGGTCATATTTCAGATATTTAAAACAAAAACCAAATGAATAATTATTGATATCGACCAACATGAAACGCTTACATTGTGATACATTTTTTCTGCCATTTTCTCCAGTCTTAATATTAATTAACTTTTGCTATGAATGAAAACCTGAAAAGTCTGCCAAGGATTTTTGATGTATTTATATTACTGTATTGAAAGGTTAAGTGGTTAAATAAAATCTACAGAATGTGACATTTTTCTTGAGGCATTAATCATCTGAATACTAAAAAAATCCCAATTAGCATGCCAGAGTTGTTTGTTGTTAAATTGCAAAATGTGGAAAAGTTCCAGCGGTGGAAAAACTTACTGTGGCTCTTTTGCGAAGGAATGCATCAGCTTCATCCACAAAAAGCAGCAGCCTGTCAAAGAAACAAGTGTTGGATTATTTTATTTTCTGGGAAATTAAACTTCCCTGAACAACATTGCAATAATCTGTATTTCTTTAGCAGCGTACCCCCGTCTGCTTGTGCTGGCCCAGTCGAAAACTTTATGCATAGCCGTCACACCGTCCCGACCCATGGGTGCTACATCACCGCCGGTCATTATAGCGTAGTCCATCCCAGAATGCATTGCCAGCTTCTACTCAACACACACAACAGCTGATCTTTAACTACATACGTTTGAGCTCGACGTTTTCTGCTCTCAGGTGCCAGCTGTACCTTAGCAAACAGGGTTTTTCCCGTGCCAGGAGGACCGTACATGAGGATGTTCCTGTAGAGGCCGTTGTTCTGCCTCGTGTTTCTCGTTGCGATGGCAATGTCACGCACACGTTCCTCCAAGGTAGGCTGGCGGAGGGAAAGACGGAACCGTCACAAAAGATTTTAACGTTTTAAATCAGCAGCATTTACTCATGAAATCCACTTACGTTGAGCACAACTCCCTCGAGCGCATCCTGAGGTTTGCTCTTCAGGCGCTTCGTTGTCTGAACACAAATAGATTCAGGATTTGCTTTTAATCAGCCTGATGAGATGTGATTCACAAAGCTAAGGTAAACGACGCTGTGTTTATTTCATCACCTTGACTGGATGCTTGATGGCCTCTCCCACGGTGAACCGGGACGTCTCGCGCACCAGAGACGGTTTTCCAAGCCTGGCCTCAATGTAGCGTCCTGCTACTGCTGTTGCATTTCGGGCTGAATACACGCCTACAGCTAACAGGGTCAGGCCTGCCACCTAGTGGAGGGAATGGAGAGGTTATTCAAGAAAACATATGTAAATGAGAAAAAAAACAAAAAAACAGCAACTTGGGCTGGGTGATGTGGCTTAAAAATAAAAATATATGACTTATTAATATCAGATCTCATTTTAATCTATTTTTCTACTTTCTTTAATAAGAAAAGACATTACACATGACAGAAAATATTTTCAAAAAGTGGCTTTTATTTCAATCATCCCCTTTGTGATTTGGACGTATAAGGGTCAGACTATGAGGATTTTTGTTTAATTTACAAGAATATAGTCATAAAATAAAGATGCAATTTTACCAGAAGAACATCTTAGAATTACAAGAAAAGGGACATTTTATTGCAAGTAAAGTTTTTTTTTCTGTTTTATCCACAGTTTTTTTTAAGCAGTTATGAGGCACAGTAGTAAAACATTAAACTGCCACTGGGAAAGTTACTCAACAAGTTGTTGCTCATAATTGTGTGAGTGAGTTAGTTGCTAGGTAACCAAAGAGCTGGTTAGTTGATTCCACCAATGTTTAGCTGCGGGAGGTTAAGTAGCTAAACTGCTGTTTTGGATCAGAGTTCAATAAATAATGTATTTATTTAATATTCCATAAGATGTTTTATTTATCGATAGTTGAAATATGAAACTGAAATACTTTTATTGTGTTAAATGTATTTAACTGAAACTTGGGTTTAGTTAGAATATTTCAGTTGTTTGTTTTTGGTTGAATATTTTACGTATCACTCACCGTGGCAGTAACTTTGTCCCAGTCGGACACAAAGGCCCTGAATCCTTCTCCAAACACGGCACCAGCAGTCCTAAATGTAAACACACAGCAGCAGTCAGAACAACTGAACAAGGTCCGCCTGTCTGCTCCTGAGCACAACAAACACTTTCTGACTGAAACTCACTTTATGGACTCCAGGACGGTCTGCCGGTGCTCGGCCGCCTTCAGTCGGATCTGCTCTCGGATGATGTCTGCGTTTTCCCTCTCCACGCGCGCTCGGGCTTTCGCCTCCGCCTCTATGCGCATGAGCTCGTTCTTGTGTCTCAGCTCCATCTCGTGCTCGATTGTCGCTATAGAAACGGCAGCATAGCGACCCGATCAACCCGAGCTCAGCAGGTTTTAAAAGATCGGAGCAGTGAGGACCCTACCTTTCCTCATGGCTTCCTGTTTCTGCACGGACTCCTCCTGCTTGCGAAGGTTTTCCTCATTCAGGATTTGCTGCAAGGTGGGAAATTAAATCAGTCAGATGTTTCGGCGTCTCGCTTCAAAGTGTTTTCACCTGAGCTCGCATATGAGGGCCTCACCTGTTGCCTCAGCTGCTCCTCGTATCGCTGCCTGGCCAGCTTATCCTGGTACTGAGCTCGCTGTTAAAACGGTAGAAGACAAAAAGGTAGTCAAACGTCTTCAACCACCTGATCGCAGCGAGGTGACAAAAAGACAAAGACAGCTGTTCTCACCGCCTGGTGTTGCTTCGTCTCTTCATTCAGAGTCTTCCTCCTCTCCTCAGCCTGGATGCGTATCTGGTCACCTTTGAGCTGCTCGACTGCTGCTTCGTACTCCTGTTAAAGTCAAAACCCAAAGAAAATCTTCATAAACAAACGTTAAAAGCAAAGAATCTGGCTTTTCTATGTTGTTTTCATGATAAAAAGGTTACCGTAAGACACCTAGTAAAGCTACAAAAATGACTTACAAAGTCCATTCAAACAGTAACAAACACTCCTAGAGGGCTTTCAGGGTATTTATGCATTTAGATCTTAAATTACAGAGCATTTTTAGACTTTGTGTTCATAATTTCATGATAAATGTGTCTATGCAAAAACAGTCATTTTTCACACCTTCCTTGACAGATTTTTTGTACATGATATATATCTCAATAACACAGGTCTTAGAAAGCCTGTACTTTTGAGGGACAGAAAAGAAAAAGTATCAGAAAATCAAAAATGTTCGAAATGTTTGTCTAGAAAATTTCTAAAATTAATGTAAAAATTTTCAAGGACATTTTCCACTTTTGTAATTCATAAATGTCCTTTTTCTAGAACATTTATGACATTAATGTCGGAGTTTTTCTGCAGTAATGTTCTCCTCCAAATACAAAAGAAAGGCGGCCATACAAAACAGCCTTTTTTACAAATATCTGATGGCACTTATTAGGTTGGACAGCTTTTTTTCTTAATAAATGAAACTGTTGTTTTAAAACAACTTTTATATTCTTCTCTGGTTATTTTTTTTTAATCTAATATTAAAATTTATTTGATGATCTGAAACTTTTGAATGTCACAATAATAAATCAAAACGCAAAGGAAATCTGCAAACAAAATTGTTGGAAATATCTTATATTTTATTGCTCTTAAAAGCGTCTTTGTACCTTCATTTTACTCTGGTGCTCCAGCTGAGTGCTCTGCTCCTGCATCCGGGCCAACTCCAGCGCTTCTTTGGCATGACCTGGCAGAGGAAAACAGCAAAGAGTTGCTTTAAATTCAGAAGATGTCTTATTACCAACACAAATATTATCTGCACAGTGCTAACGCTAATTATCGTAGCTTAACAGATCAAGTGTAAAGTAAACTAGTGCACTGATATTCATTGCAAATACATACCTGGGGGGAATAAACCAGTTTAATGAAGTTATCACTCTTTGGTGTGATTTTAATATTTACAATATGTGGTACTGAAATATACCAAGACCCCATATCATTCAAGTGTGTTTTATATCCAAGTATAAAAGTCTATGAAAATATATATATTTTTTTACCTCTGGAACACCTAAAAAGCAGATTTACTGATGGCTTAATATAGGACTAAAGGTGGTTTTCTGCATATTTGAACTTAAAAAAAGAGAATGTAACACTAAAAATACATGCCTGAAATCACTAATGTTTACTTCATGCCAGTTCATTTTCCTCATTCACACCTGGAAAATAATGAAAAACTCAATATTTATTCCGTCTTACTTAAGAAATTTCTTGAATGAAAACTTTTGCCTTGAGTAAAAATAAGTTGAAGTAGTGCTACTCTTACTTGAGTACAATTTTGAGTGCTCTAATCACATTTGCTTTTATTTACGATTGGAGTATAAAAGCATGCCACACTTTTCAGCTTTCTTATTATATTCTTTCACCTTACAGTTATGCACCATTTTATGGTCTATTATGTAAAATATGTAGATGTTTTGGGGTAAAGTGATGGAATAAAGGTGCAGTCCAACGAGTATGAATACATTATTTCAAGGTACAACATCTGCAGCAACCTCCATTACAAGGTTGTGACCTTTGCACTCTCACTGAATACACGTGGATGTAGTTTAAGCTTATTTTTGTTAATTAATGGTTAAATTCACTAATTAAACTAAGAACAGGTTCATCTTTACTCATTTTATAATTAATTTTCCTTGATGTAACCAGGTTAAAGCCCCATAGAGATCAAGATCTCATCTGCAGATCTGCAGCACAAATTAAAATTGTTACACAGAACAAAGATACTTAAAAAAAATAATTAAAATAAATTAAAAACAAACAACAAAGACATGTTGTTCTGATCCAACATGTCTGCATGTCCAAGTGCTGCATCACTTGGGTTGAACAGCAGAATGGATCAGGATGCACATGAGCATATTTTTAGCTGTTCGCTATATTATAGATGTAATAAATCCACACCGCTCTGCGCTGACCCACCCCGAACCTCTCGGAACACTTACGGGACTTGTCCAGCTCCTTGGCCGCCTGGGCAGCCCGCTCCAGCCCGGTGGGATCGAAGTTGCTCCATTTGTCCTTGGGTTTATCTCCACCGCCGTCGGAGCCTCCAGCCGGCGGAGGAGGCGGCGGAGGCTGGGTCGGCAGACCGGAAGGAGGTTCGGGCTGGCCCCGGTTCAGTCCGAACAGCCACGACATGGTATCGAGAGGGAATTAAAGCACAGTTTCTGCCGGTTCCGAGGAAGGATTACAGCTCTGTCACCGCACCTCCTCCACACGCGTGACACGCTGAGACAGACTGCGCATGTGCGGTGCGTAGCGGAGGTTCAGGTGAAGAACAGCAGCGCCGATTGGCTCTCTGGGAGTATTCTATGTCTTAATTGGACGTAGTAGACGTGGACATGGAGGTCATCCACTAAGGTCCCACCCACAACATGTACAGCACCCGCCGAGGGACATTACGCTTTCTTCTGATTGCGTCAGGCTGTTCCATGCTTGAAAAGTCAGTTGTTACATAGATGGATACACATTTAAATACAAAACTCCAAAGAAAAAATATCACTGGGTCGGATTTGTGTGCATCTATTAATTAATTTACTATTCAATCGACGTGTTTACTCTAGACGAGTGCAATACTCCATATTATTTTATAAATAACTAACAATAACTAATAAATAATACATTTGAAGAATTTGAATTAATATGAGTTATTTAATTTCTCTTTGGGATCAATAAGATATTTTTGAATTTGAATTTTGAATCCATCAAATACCAAGTAAATACAGTGCCAGTATCAGATATCACAGGTTTTATTTATCATCAAACCTCTGATATTCAGGCGCTTTTAATTATTCTTTTGAAGCCTAGGGTTTAATATGCTAATTTAGATCAAATGTATAGGTGTCTACAAAATACTACAGAAACAATAGAAAAATAAATTTGTGTGCACTGTTTTTAACTAAGTACAAAAAATATATAACTTGAGAGCAAATCAAAGAAAAATCATACTTATGGTAAAGTTGTGAAACCACAATAAAAAAAGTTATTCAAGAGTGAATGTGGAACTAAAGTATCAATTAGAGACCGATACCGACTTGGTATCGATCTATATTTTAGATCGATCTGCCCACCTCTAGTTAACTAGACATTAACAAAAGCTTTGTTAATGTCAAAACTTTTGTTTTACACATTCAAGGCAACGAGTGGAAGCTTAAAATTATCGATATTCTTACACCAAATTCAATATTCATACTATTCCTCAGTTTGACTCCACTTACTGACGCACAAAGGTTTTTCTTGTAGTTCTGAATTAGTATATTTTAAAACTGTGCACAAAATATTAGAAGCAGTCTTAATTTAAAATAAGAAGCTTAATCTTGTTATATAAAAAAATTTAATGAATAAAACATGGACATTCTCACCACAAGAAATAATATATACACTGAAACAAAAATCATCAAATCAGAAGTTGCAGGTTGCAAATACAATCCCAGTCTTGCAAGAGTGAACATATTATCCATTAGACATGTGTTTTGGGCACTTTTTTGCTGTATTGTTGTAAAGTTTTTTTTTTTTTAATAAACATCTCCATGTGTTGGGACCCCAGCACTGAAAGACTCCCATGTTAACTTTGCTTCAAGAACAAACTTTTTACTTCATCCAGTGACAAACATCAGAGTTCTTCAGAAATCCAAGGCAGATTATCAACAAGAGAGACATATGACTGACTGACACACACACACACACACACACACACACACACACACACACACACACACACACACACACACACGAGTCTGACTTTATCTTTCTGATGAAGCAGCACATGAGGAAATATATAATTTTAAAGATATTTTATATGAAAAGTATACTGATGAAATGACAAAAGTGAGGTTGAGGTCTCTGAACAACACAGCTCCTTGAATCCATGACTGTAGTGAGTCTTTTTATTGCAGCATAACTCTGGAGAGGACACCTGAAGGCTCTTTGCCGTCTCCCAGCGCCGCTCGGAAACCTTCCTGCTGCCGAGCTCGAGCCAGCTTCGCCAGCGACAGGAAGGTCCGAGGCTCCGTGATGGCAATGTCGCTGATCACACGACGGTTCAGCTGAACGCTGCACTGTACGAAGGAAGAAGGAGGAAAGAAGCATGAAGAGCTGGAAGCAAGAACACCACAGTGGTTGGAGCTGGGTGGCGACACGATTCGACAAACCTTGTTGAGGTTGTGCATGAGGATAGGATACTTCATGTTGTGCTCTCGTGTTGCTGCTGCAATGCGTGTGATCCACAGCTGAAAGCAACACAAAGGGAATACATTGATATAGTATGTGGAAAAAGCTGTAGTAAACCCAGAAAATTTTAAATAACCATAAAATATCAATACATTTAGGGGGTTTAGAGCTAGAAAAACCACTTAAAGAAAAAAATTAACTTTCTGATTTGTTGTATATTTAAGTTGACAGAATCACAAGTGCAAGACTCAAGCTGATATACTTCCATTGATACCAATTACACCAGATGATGAGCAACTTTTGACAGATTTAAACGTAGAATCTGAATCATTTGAGTTGTGAGGAGTTCAACTTTACATATCTGCTTTCTGTTAATATCCTTATTTGGGTTTATTTTTCCATCAGGCTGTCATATTCTGCTTGTATCACTGTAGATGGTTGAGTTTTGCTGCTGTAGAGACTCTGGATGCTGCAAGAGCTCATTCTACTTCAGCAAACCTAAACAACTTCTCATTTCTGGCTATGAAGCAATGACATTTTTCCTCTCGTTTGTTTCTTCCGGTGTTGACTAGAATGACAGTGAGGGTACAGACTACAGATTAGGTGCATTACAAGACTTGTTACAAATCTGTCTGGTGGTGGAAGTTAAACTGAGGCAGCAAGAAATATATTTGATAATTTAAAGTCATCTTAAAGGACTACATTCACAAGGCTATATTATTTTTTATAATATATAAAGTCATTGCTGGGTATGTCAGAAAGAAATATGTCCATCCCAGGAGAAAAAATAAAAACAAATGAGCATACTGTACTCTGATTTGTTGCATTTTGCCAATCAGAGCGTGATGTCACCAAAAGGATGCGAGAACTGAGGTTAGCTTTGGGAAGGTCATTTACAAAATGAAAAAATTTACAAAAACATAAAAAGATAAACAAAATATGTAGTTCTGTCTGTGACAAACTATATCTATAGCCAAATGATTTCATAGAAAACTTTGCATGGCAGCTTTAAATTTCAGATTTGACCTTGGGTTGCATACAAACCAGTATATCGATGTTTTTTTAAACAAAGGGTTGTGTTTGGCTCTCACCGTCCTCATGTTGCGCTTCTTAAGCTTTCGACTTTTAGTGGCATAGACGAAAGCCCTCCTGACGGCCAGCACGGCCAGTTTGTAGCAGCGGTTCTTCCTCCCTCTGAAGTGCTGGTGGACGAACAGCGAGAAAGGCATTTATCTCAAGCACAATGATCAATAAGAACAGTTAACGGACAGTAAATCTGCATGCTTTTATATGTAATTAATGAAAGAACTGGAGATTTTATGGGGTTTTATGAACTATAGGATCATCGCTCCAGGAAATAGACTGAGCCTCACCCGCGCATGTTTAAGCAGTTCCTGTACTTTCCAGAACCTGTCGGGTCCACGGTTGCGGATCCAGCAAGATAACGTTAGAAATACCATTATACTCTTCCGTCAGCTCGGCCCAATTCGTCCTCTTTTGTTAGAAAACAAAACAACTGTCTGAAATGACCTTAACTTCGCACCACCTGGGCACAGACTGTTATGCGAGTTTAATTATCAGACGCAGCATTATGACTGGGTCACGCTGGAAGAGGTTCGTTTGTTTTGCTAACAGCTGAAGCAGAGAAAGGAGAGTCAGTGAAGATTCCAAATTAAAGTGTTCCGATAATGATTCATTTATTTTAAAATGATATGCAGTACGGAATAAAAACTAAAAAAGAATCTAACAAAGATGACGTTAAATAATAGTAATTAAATATGTTCTTGTGAACCAAGCGACAAGGCTAAAATGAAATCGGGACACAACGGCCAACAAAACCAGCGCCCCAGCAAAGGCTTCTGGCGCAGCCGCAGTGGAAGCTGCTTAGCAGCCGGTGGAGGTCAGAGAAGAGAAACTTGGATCCGTAAAAATGTCTGTTGCTACCTTTACGTCCTTGAGCCGCTGCAGTGTTTTGGCTTTCCGCTCTCCTGCCGGACTGCTGGTAAGCTGTCAACCGGTGGAAGAAACGTACTTCCAGTCATCATTGTCGGAAGCCATCACTTTGTTTAGCTAATTTAGAGCTGAAGCACCACCAGCTTTTTCAACTGCTAAGGTTCCGTCTATGTTCTGGATTCTAGTTTACAAACTGGTTTAGGTGTTAGCTACAGATATATTGTAACATGGCTATCTTTTGTAAATCAGATGATGACGATCTAACTTCTAACGTGAAACCACGACATCTCAAAGAGTGTTAAGAAATAAGACGGACACTTTTTCCGCATTTTTAGCCTGTTAGCTTTTGGGTAATAAAGCTTCGTCATAATAAACCATACAATTTTTCATATTCAGGTAGCCATTTTGATTAATTTATATAGCACTAAACCGTAATAATATAGAACAAATGTCAGTTCAATGCATTTTAAAACACAACTCCAAATCATATCTTGAAAATGAAATCAAATCAATATAATGCAGTACAATCATTTAGACCCAAATTCAGTTATAATTACTATTTCACTCCTAGTTGAATCATCCATTAGAATTCAGTTTATAAAGGAGAAGTGGTAGAAAGCTGACTTTGCAGTAAGGATGTGGTGACAGTGGGAAGCATAGTTGTTGGGAAGAGGAAAAATCTAACACATATAAGCTGAGTAATGCTCTCTGGGATGACAAAGAGAATACAAATAACTAGTAGTAGCTCCTTCATGGATATATTCAGGAAGGAAAACATGTTTTAAAATGATTTCTCTTTGTGTGCTTGTGTCCAGGCAGTGCGGTACGCCCAGACAGCTGCAGCCGCAGCTGTTCAGCCCAGAATAAAGAAGTTCCAGGTGTACAGATGGGACCCAGACACACCTGGAGACAAACCCCGCATGCAGACGTATGAGATCGACCTCAACACGTAAGGCTGTCACTGTTTTCCTCTGCTCTAAGGAAACCTAGTAGATTACACTGTATGGGGGGGGGGCTACGTGGTTATTTATAGATGCAAATATGAACAGACTGGTAATTCTTTAAAACAAAATAGTTTTGATGGGAATACTGCAACACCCCCCCCAAAATTAAGGTATTCAGATAGCCTGAACTGGACCGGTCCAGTGATACCCATCTCATCGAAACAGTCCCAATAGAACATTTTACAGCATTGAATATGCAAGTTTTAAACATTTTCCTTTTAAAATTTCTCACAGAATTTTAATATTAACTCAGAACTCTCAATGATCTTCAATTTTATCATTTTTATCTGTTTTAATCTGTTGAAAATATTTATTTTATCTAAGAATATCACCTGACCAGCTTATTTATTGATTAACGCAATCCTCAGCTTGTTTTTAGTCCTCCTCTTTTACTTTTTAAACTAATAGTATTTAATTGACTCTATTCTCTTTGTTGTCAAGGTGGTAGCAATACCACCAAACGGCCCAGTTTTCTGACTTTGAGTTTGCATTTCTTTACCCAGTTGCGGGCCGATGGTCCTTGATGCCCTCATCAAGATAAAAAATGAGATGGATTCGACTCTGACCTTCCGCCGTTCTTGTAGAGAAGGTAAAACATAAGTTGTCTCAGAAAAATCCTTTTATTGCATTGTTTTTATCTTCGGAATATGTCATAAATCAATTTTAATCCCTTTTTATCATTTACTTTGTTTTATCAGGTATTTGTGGATCCTGTGCGATGAACATCAACGGAGGAAACACGCTCGCCTGTCTCAACAAGATTGACACCAACCTCAGCAAGCCCAGCAAGATTTACCCACTTCCACACATGTATGTGGTCAAGGACCTGGTGCCTGTGAGTAAAACGTCCTGCACTTTGAAACCCATCAACTGTAACACGTTTATTCTAGGGTAGGCAAGTCACTGAAACAAATTTTACTGGACGATAAATTGTCCCAGAAGTTACTGTGATAAATGATAATATTGTTGTCTTAAGACTGTTTTCAAGTAAGCTAATGGTTATGCCATAACAACGCAAGAACACATTCTCAAATACCAATGCACTTTAAATGCTAATGAACACTTAGCACTGAAACTGGAAGAAATATACAAAATTATCTCGAAATATCTCAGAAACGACAAATAAAATAATTTTTAAGTTTCTGTAAACAAAATTGCCTTTCAAAAAAGAAGTAGCTTGTTGAAACTAAAGCCTCAGACTGGAAACTTTATCATCCAGTTTTTGGTAGAAAGAGAGAGAAAAGAAAAAATGATAAATCATACAAAATGAAATGATTGAGCTCAGTTATCATGCAATCATGAATATTTTGATAGGTTTTTACTGATACGGTTTAAATACGTTGCATAAACTGGACTTATTCAGAAATGTTTTTACACCATATTCTTTCCGTTCTGGTTGCAGGACATGAGTAACTTCTATGCCCAGTACAAGTCCATCGAGCCGTACCTGAAGAAGAGGGACGACTCGAAGGAGGGGAAGGAGCAGTACCTGCAGTCTGTGGAGGACAGACAGAAGCTGGTAAAGCTCCACCTTTGCTTCAGGAAAACAGAGCAGGTTTCCAGGGCTGGCAGGGATCTGAATCTGTCTGTCTGCTGTGTGTAGGACGGCCTGTATGAATGCATCCTGTGCGCCTGCTGCAGCACCAGCTGTCCCAGCTACTGGTGGAATGGAGACAAATACCTTGGGCCGGCTGTCCTCATGCAGGTATGTGTCCCACGTTGGCTTATTGTAGTCTCAAGAAGCTCATAAAACCGAGTCATATGTATCGTTCGGTCCCAGGCGTACCGCTGGATGATCGACTCACGAGACGAGTTCACAGAGGAGCGTCTGTCCAAGCTGCAGGATCCGTTCTCCCTCTACCGCTGCCACACCATCATGAACTGCACCAGGACCTGCCCAAAGGTCAGGCTGCGTCTATGCTGCCATGCATTTATTAAATCAGTTCATTAGGCTGTCCACACATTGTGGAGGTTAAAATATTTAGTCACAGTTTACTATTTTTTCTATTTACGATCAAATATGCAAGTGAAAATTGTATAATAATAACCAAGAAGTAAAATTACAGACTATTTAGTACGAGGAAAAACCTGATTAAAGAAAATATTTAATTACAATACTGTTGCTGAAAGTTACATCAGTTATAGTTAAACTGACATTTTTCTTCCTGCTTTTTTATCGTTACGCAGAAATCCCACTACTCTGAGCTTTACTGACTCAGTGAAAATGCACAAGTCATTTAGAGTCCATTCAACTGGTTAAATAAACAATCAGTATTATTAACTATCGTGTGAATGAAAGATATTTGAAATACAGGGTTAGGGTTATATTTGACGGATGTTCCCTCTGTTTTCGTTGGCAGGGCCTGAACCCAGGAAAAGCCATCGCTGAGATCAAGAAGATGATGGCCACATACAAGGAGAAGAAAGCAGCAGCCGTTTGAAACCTCTGCTCCCCTTTTCTACAACTTGATTGATAAATTATTGATTATAAAATGCTCTCTGAGGTCTGACAGGCCTGAACACCAGTCATCTCAAACACCACATGATGTGTGTGTGTGGCTGGAGGACTTGGTGTGACACAAACGCACAAGTACAGTATGAATGCTGGAGAGAGTGTGTGTCTGAGTCTTAGCAGATGATTTTATCTCCAACTCTACTGTGTGGATGTTTGTGTACATGGGAAACACTTTGCTTCACATTAAAGTGAAAAGACCAGTGCTTTTTCTTATGTTTAGCCAAACTCCTTAGTTTTCTCCTTCTATATTTTGCACTTGTATGAAGACAAACAGTACATATGTTCCCTCCTTGCCTACAGCACTCTTTGTTTTTGATGGAAAATAAATACTTTAAGTGGCAGCAACTTGTATTTTTGTGTGTTCTGTTGGACTGAAATCATCTTCGGATGAACATTAGTTGAAGAAAAAAATAAATGTTGTAACTCATACTAATTTAAATTCTTCAATATCAAATTTATATTTTTATACTTCCATTTGCGTCTCAACTGTTATAAAAACAGACCAAACCAGCCTGACGGTTAGGAGTCTGGAAAACGAGCCGTTAGGTCACAATGAACGGGCACTCCGCCGTTACCTAGCAACCGCAGCAGAGCCCAGCCCGTTACCCAGCAACCCCAATTGGGCTCCAAACGTTTGGCCAGCTGGTTTTAGCGCTTATACAAGGACTGATGGAAAAGACGAGTGTTTTGTTGTTGACTTACCTTTAAGAAACCACTTGAAGCAACTGTTTGCAGCCATTTTAACGAGTGAGTATAAACCTTGAGTTTGGGGGCGTGGCCAGCAGCAGCTTGATTGGATTTAAAGTGACAAGAGATGAGGCAGCTATCCTGGATGAAACAAACTTAGTAACTGGTTATCTCAAAGGTTTTCTGTATGTTTGTCAAGTAATGACAAGAAAACCAAAACAATGTGATTAAATTTGGTGGAAATTCTTCACAGAGTAGACATAGTGGGTAACAGATATATTGTGTTTTTCTCTTTTTGCCTCTGTAAGGCGAGGATTAGTTTTTGAACTCACCACAAGTGCTTTATTGAATAAAGTGCCCAGTGCAACACATTTAATTCTGGTAAAGTATATTTACTTTAAGAAAAACTTGTAGAAAGATTTGTTGAATTATTCTGCAACACAAGTTTCCCTTGTAGGACGAATCTTACTGATACATTGTAAGCTTTTAGGATCAGCTCACATCTCCTAACATGTTTCCAAGAAAACAAGCTAAGTTTTAAAAGGAAATAGTTACAGGTGTAAATTAATAATTTATCCCTTAATCCCAAAACAAAAAAGCCCCACTGGGAAACAGTGGAGCATCGCTAATACTAGTATTCAGCAGTGTTAGTTTTATTTCTGTCCTCTGACAGTGCTACACCTAAACACTTTAGTTACCATATTTGTTTTTTTGGTGGTTTTTTTAGGGGTGAGGGGGAAAAACTGTTTAATCTTTTTTTTTTTTTTTAGGTGTATCTACCACATGGGGGCGCTGCAGTCCCAGCAGGCCTCAGCTTCAATAATACTCCCCAACTTTAGGAACTGAACCACTTAACTAAATAGTTCCTGATGAGATAAAGTTCCCAAACTGCTCCCACAGTCTTTAAAGAACAGAATCTGAGTGGAGCAGATGTCATAGTGTATAATGATGCACAGATTTACCGGAATCAGCCGATGATGTTCATTTTTTAATGCATGGGTATCGAGCCGATAAGTAGAGCTGATATTAGTGCGTCCATAATCATTTTTATTGTTTAGTCACCAATGCGAGCATAAGAGGTCAGCAGATGGATACGACACGCTTCAGAGTCAAAATAAAACAAATTTCAATCAACATGGCTGCTGAACTTTCCACTTCCTATTTGGGTTAGATTCATTTGTGGCTCCAGAAGCTTTGCCTCCAGCTGCAAATTTCCCCCTCAATTGATATTTGCTTCAATCAAAATGTTTTCCTTCCACTATATTTTCCAATAACTTGCTTTGTCTGTGAACTATCATCTTCTTTAGCAATGACTTTTTGTGCATCAAAAATTTGCATTGAAGTAAGCGCAAGTCTCAATTTTGAATTGAATTTTTGAAATAATTTAACTTCTCCTTCACATTGTCAGCAACTGAGATGCACTTGTAAACCGTATTGTTGTGTTTTATTCAAAGTAGTTCATTTGCATTAGGTGTTTTTGAAGATTGTAGCCTTGTTATGGTTTAAAATGCAGCACTGTGTTCGTGTGCAGATCGACTCCTGATTAAAATGAATGAGTAAGCGTTAGCCAGTCTGTGGAGCGCTGGTGTCTGGGTCGGGGGTGGGAGCAGGAGGAGGAGGGGATTGCTGATGTGGGCTGGTTCAGTGAGGAGCTGCAGGATTCTCCTGCTTTCACAGGAGGCATCCGCGCCGGCAGAGGTTGAAGATAACCGAACCAAAGTTAGGTAAGAGATCTGGGTCAAAGCTCACAAACGCATTTAAATGTCTGTTTGCTTCTCTTTTATGCTCAACACTGATGTAATTAAATTTGTCCAGAAGAATTTACTTGAATTAAAAACAGATATGAAATTATTGTGGATCAATAAATGATGGGTTATTCTGTTTTAATGGATGTTCAAAGTTGGTATGTTGGCCGTGATTTGTTTTTTTACCAGCGACAAGGAAGATGAGCGAAGAGAAAATTTAAGTTTAAAAAAAAAAACTGCTCTCCTGGGGGTCAATGAGGGCGCATTGCAAGTTGGAAATGTGTTGTCTTTGTTTGTAACTGGACTCCAAAAAAACTCAAATGGATGCCAGCCGAGCATCTCCTGTTGCTGTCCTCAGCTTGTGGAGGATGGCGGGTGGAGGGCGGCCTGGGGGTCTCTGTAGCTTGAAAGTGGAGGACTGAAGTGTGGAGAGAGGGGGGCTAATTGCTCCCAGATGTGTGCTGAGAAAACATATGGTTTCTGATAGCCACCATGATGCAGGAAAAGGAGCAGAGGGTTTGTGTGTTTGTGTGTTATGCTGGTGCACAAAGACATAAACACTGCAGTCCATTGTTTCAGTCAGAGGGTGGGATGCATAATGTGCAGATCTGTAGTTGAGGGGGAAATAATCATATTTTCCATAAAGTAGTTTCAGTCTGGAAATCAAGAGTAGGACTTTTAACGTGTGCAAAAAAGTCTGATTTATATTTTCTGTGCTTCTCCAAGGGAGCTTAAGGCTCCCATTTTTGAGCTTTTTTAGTTTCTTGGAGGACAGAAGAAGGAAAAGAGAGAGAGGAGGGGGAAGGGTTCGAGGAAATGACCAGTGAGTGTGACAGAAGGGAAATGAAGGATGTAGAGACAGAGAGGAAGAAAGGGAGGGAGGGATGAAGAAAACTCACAGGGAGATGGGGTGGGGGTGGGATTTAAGGGGGTCTTCTGTTTCTTTTCTTGGAATGCAGCTTTGACAGCAAGGAAAAAGAAAGAAAAACTCGCTGTAAGTTTTTTCAGTGTCTGCGTGAGGCCGGTGAGGGGAGAGAGCGGCGGCAGGGGGGTTGGAAAGGTGACGGAGGGAGGAGGAGAAGAAGGAGGGAGGAAAGGGAGACAAAAGGAAAACTTTCTTGTCCTCATGCTGCTTTGTTTCCGTCTTTTCCTCAGTTAAAGTCAGTCTACCTCCCAGTGACCATGAGAGTCCTCCTACTCATCTGCATGCCAGGTAACTGCATCACACCTAAAAGTTGAAAAATGCAACATTTTACGTGCATTTTTGTTGAATTTTCACACAAACTACAACATTAATAGAGGCTGGCATTTACACTAAACAAAACACCAAACTCTTCTCCCTGAATCTGCAAAATGTTTCTCAGGATGTCTTATTTATATGTGCTTAATGAGGCACTGTATGTAGCAGAAAGACTTTGTATCCGCCACACAAATTTTTTCTTTTTGATTTTTTTGTTCCACTTAAATGTTTTTAACTTTTTGTCACATAGTTCAAAGCTACTCACAGGTCAAAAAAATGCATTTTAAAAACTAAATTCACCAAATGTTGGCGCAATAGTTTTTTTTTCACCTACTCAACAATAAACTGAGCACAAGCTATGTTAATTAAACAAATTATCAGATTTTTCTCTCCCCAAAACCTCAAATGATTTTTGAAAGCCATGCAGTTTGCTTATTATTTTGGGCTCGGTTGAAGAAAACTGAAAAAAATAATTTGTCTGTTCTCAGTAATAAAAAACAGGATCTAGGTCAGTCTGTATTTAAAACTACTTACTTACTGTATTTAGCCAAGTTTTAATACAGCAAATAAGATCAGATTCGGGTGCACCATAGTGTACCTGGATCTGATCGGGTACACTATCAGATACCCGATAGTGTATCTGATAGTATTTTGTCGATACTAGCACATCGACTCGTCAATGAGTCGATGTGCTAGTATTTACCATGATGACAAAAAGTCAACAGAAAGCTTGGAAATTGTGACCACATTGTGTTGCAACTAACATGTTGGTCAGCAGATTTTGATTTGCAAGTCATAGTTTTGTTCTAATTTATTCTTGAATCATGATAAAAAAATAAAAGACTCATTCCAGGGGCCACAGATGGCCCCCGGCCCCCACTTTGAACAACCTTGTTTTAGACTGCTAAGCACATTTTAAAATCAGACACAGATTATGATTTTACTAGCTCCTATTCAGTAAACCAAAGCTAACTCCTGACTCAAAATAAAAGTTTGGGGTAAGTTGGAGAGCACTGTAGGCCTTACATGCCTCAGTTAAAGTCAAAAGGTTAAAGTGTTTATGACTCACTTGGCGTCAGTTTGATAATCACAAAGAGAAAACCACTGCTGAGCAAAAAGATCACAAAGCCTATTCTCAATATAAAAATATTGAGAATACTGAATATGGAATATTCCATTAGATGTCTATCGTGATAGATATATATATATCACGATAGACATCTGATGGAATATTCAATATTCAGTTCATAGAATATTCACTGAAAGTCAGTTAAGGGTTGGTGAAATCAACTAACTGATTCATTCTTTGGTTACTTAGCAACTCACTCTGGTTACCTAGCAACAACCTGCTGAGTAACCTGCACAGCAGCAGTTTAATGTTTTGCTACTGCTTAAAAATAAAAAACAACAGCGTGGAGAGAAAGCTGTGGAAGAAACAGGAAGTGTAACTTCAACAATTTGATACTATTTCAGATATTTAAAAAAAAAAACAATGATTATCGATATCGACTGATATGAGATGTTTGTATTGTGATACGTTCAAAATCACTCAGTTTTACTAAAAATAGACTTGCTGATTCAAGACTGGGGAAAAATATTCAGTGAACTTATGAGACAAAAGACAAAAGGAATTCAATTTTAAAGGAGAATTTCAAGTCATCAGTTGGTGAACTTATGTTTATGTGGCAGGAAAATAAGTACACTTGTAAAAAATCTAAGTCCAATATTAAAATGTATGTAATGATCTGAAACATTTAAGTGTGACAAGATTGGATAAAAAAACAACAATTAAATCTGTAAAGGGGTAAATACTTTTTTAGAAAACTGCACAGTCATTTTTCTGACCATTTGAAACCGTTAGGACCTGTTTTCTTCTTAAAACAGGATAATGAAGCCTTCCCCATCTTTTTCTTTGATAGACTATCAATTTCTAGTTTATTCTCAATTATATCTGCTTCTAATTAAATGTGTTGCATAAAAGGGGGACAAATGGGTTTCTGCTTGTCTAAAGTCTTTACTTTAGACAAGCAGAAGATTCAGTGTGCAACATCATTAAAAGTTAGAAACTGTATTCGCTGCTTAATAACAGGAGAGAACGATCCGTGAATAAACATCTCATAAAGTAAATGACAAGGAGAGGAAGTGTTTCTAACATCTGCCTGTTTTTTTTATGTTGTTTTTATATTTGTCTGAACCAGTCGTGCTTGCTCAGGCCCAGTACCAGGACCAGGTTTCCTTCCCTGGTGAGTTTATTCTGAGAATATTGAGTTGCGCTGTGGAAGCTCAGCACATCTGTTCCTGATCCTCCGCTGCCCTCTGATGTTTCACCAAGCCTCCATGGTTCTCTCTGTTGTTGTTTACCGGCCGTACCGCAGCTGTTTTCAGTTCACTCTACTGATATACTAGATGTAAACATGCTGGAGATGAAGTCATTTAATACATCCTCGCCATAATTGTTTGCACTCTCTTTCATATCGCTTTTCTTTTTGAGTTTTGATCTCACAAAATGTTTCTCTCTCTTCTAATTCACAGACTCATATGAGTATTATTCAGGTAAAATCCTCTCAATGCTCTTCAGATTTTCCGCTTTAGGTGTTAAGAATTATGAAATATTCTTAACTTTCTGGAGCAGAAACCCAGAACCCAGAGCCATTCCCCGGATCCTACCAGCAGCAAGTCCAGATTGAGCCTGCGGTCTTTCCGGAGAAGTCAGGTAAACCCGTTGAATCCTCATCCTGCCACCTTTGACACAAGACTTTCCTAAACACCAGTGTTTCGTGCTTCTTTGCTGTGTTTGGGTTCCAGATCCGACCTTTGAAACGGAGCCCACGGAGCCTGGACCGCTCGGTAAGACAGCTGCACAGCAGAGAGGACTGGCAGCTGGTTGTGGCAGAGCGAAGAACTGATTTTTATTTTGTTGTCTGATTCCCAGACTGCAGAGAGGAGCAGTATCCCTGCACCAGACTCTACTCAGTGCACAAACCATGCAAGCAGTGTCTGAACAGCCTCTGCTTCTACAGGTAGAGATAGTTTTTAGAAATAAAGAGGCTCATCCCACACTGACTGAGGTTACCGTGCTCCTGCTGCAGAGGAAATAGAGGAGGAAATAAATCAATGCATGATTTAAAAAAAAAAAGTAAAATAAATAAATAAATAAATTCTGAATCTGAAAATATAATATTAAATAAATACACAATATGAAACAAATTAAAAGATAATTAAATAAAAATCAGAAGATTGGAAATAAAATGGAGAATTAAATAATAGCTCATTCAAATTAATGCTTTTGAAAATTATAAACATTAAATTACGTCACACTTTTTTAATCAAAAAAGTTGGGAACGTTCTTATTTTTTATTTATTGGATGCAATATTTGGCACATGAAATACTTTAAATTTTTTTATTATTAAATATTTAAATATTTATTATTTGTTTATTGCCAGTTATGTCAGAATCAGTCATCCCTAATAGCCCCGCAAGAAAACGGGACGTTTATGTTTTTAGCTGTGCTCAAAATAAAAGTCTGAACCGCATGGCATTCTGGGAGAAGTAAGCAGAGAAACCATAGACATAATATTATGTTATATATGTCATATATATTATGTCTATGAGAGGAACGTCTTTAGCCGCTCAACCAGACGGTCGGCTAACCTGTTTTTTTTTTTGTTTTGTTTTGTTTTTTACTGTATTTAGTCAAAGTAAGCACAAACAGGTATGGCAATTACAATAGTGTCATTCTAACGAAGATATAGCAGTGGCAGACTTAGAAATGGAACACAAAAGCAAAACTGGTAATAATAATAAAAAAAAAAAACTACCACAAGGGAATTAAATCAGCTAAGCTAGGTTGGTGGCGTCAAGTCGCTGCTCACTGGTTACCTAGCAACGATGTGTTAGCTTAAACATTAGCAGTTTCAGGTTTTCGTCACTGTGCCTAACTGCTTAAAAATAACAAACGACTTGCAGTTAAAGGAGAAAATGAGTACAACAGCTGGAGCGGAAACTGTGGATAAAGCAGAAAAGGTCACGCCACTAGTTTGGCTGTATTTCAGATATTTAAAACAAACAAACAAACTTAGCAAAAAAGAACAATTAGTGTCGACTGGTTTCATCGTGATGAAACCAGATCAGTCAGTCTTTTTAAATATAGATTATATTTCTACAAAGCAAAGAGCTTACTATTGTAGTAGAGTAATAAACTACTCACTGACCTCACTGAATGACAGCAAGGTCAAAACACATGAAATGTGTTATGGTCTTAAAATGCTTTAAACTGGAAGTGAAAGATATGGAAGAAAAAAAAACTATCAATCTAACAGATTGAAGAAAAGCTAAAATGGAAAAAAAAAATACTCAGCCAAGATTCAGCTTTAGGTAAATCAAAGAAGGCTTACAGTTATCTGTGAGTAATATATTAAGATAAAGCCAGGCCAAGTCCCATTGTTGAAAAAACATGGTGGTTAACATTCAAAGATATAAATGACTCAGTGCTGCATAGTGGCACAGTTTGTATCACTGTTGCCTTGTATTAGGAGTTTCCTGGGTTCATATCCCAGCCTGCGGTTTCAGGCCTATTTATGCCAGATCAGTCTGATGAATATGCTTTAACACTTGAAGAGATCATGTTGCTATATATGTGAAAATGGAAATACCCTTAAAATGAGACAAATGACCTCCAATGGACTAGTGAGAAGCAGCATACTGGTTCCAAGCCAACAAGTTTGTTTGGAATGGTCAGCCCAGACCTTAATCCAATAAAACAAAGCTTGTGGGTGATTGAAAAGTAAATGTGAATGCTGCTTCCTGCCTGAAACTGTTTATCTTTGTTAGAATGTAAGTAATTCCTCCTGCCAACAGTTGTTCTGTTCTTTGTTTTGTATGTGATTGATAAATGGAAAACAACCAATAAACCCTAGTCAAAAAAAGGAGAAAGAAAACAAAGCTTGTGGGGTTACATCAAGCATATAGTTTCCGAGGTAGAACCAAGCAATGAAGAAACTATGGAACGCAGTTAAATTGTCCAGAGCCAGAATACATTTCCTAGAATTTGGTAACTCCATGAAACAAACATTTGAAGCAGCTCTTATTCTGTGGAGCTAAATTGGGGCCATAAAGTTTGTTCAAAAGAAATGGAAATAATTGAATGTAAAAAAAAACCCTTGAAACTAAAACATAGTTTTGTCTTTTATTTAGTCTAATTTTTTTTCAGTTTAGATTTTTTTTTTCTTCTTTTGAACAAACTTTGTTCAAATTTTTGAACAAAATTTAGCGCCATATTTTTTATCTAAATATTAGTACAGTGTTTCACAGGAATGGAAACACTATTTTATTTTTCCTCACATATTTGAAAACAAATTTGATACATTTCTTTTCATATTGAAGTTGGAGTACAAAGTGCAATATTCCCAATGCATTTTGGGAAAAGGAAATGAAAGCCAATATTTAAAGTATATTTGGTATTTTAAACAAACTGATATTTTTGAGTACAGCAGCAGTAGATGAAACACAGGAAAATAAAATAATCTCACAGCAATTTCCTGCTTTCTCATCATGTAGATCTAAATAAAAAAACAAACATGTTTAATCCTTGTGTCTTTGCTCAGTTTGAGACGAGTTTACGTCATCAACAAGGAGATCTGCATGAGGACCGTGTGCGCACATGAGGAACTGCTCAGAGGTGAGTCCAGAGCTGCAGAGTAGAAAATCCTGACATCACTGACTGAACCGCAAACTGCACAGTAATGGGATAATAAAACTTTTTTGCTCCAGAAATTACCCATGTGTCCCACGGGGCTGCAACGACCTTCTTTAGTGAAACAAGCCACATTCATCAGTAGAAACACTCAGGAAATGAAAAAGAGATCAACCACTTTTAACACAAGATAGATAAAACCTCATGTTTATCTATCTTTTAGACCTCAGTAAAGACTTTAAGTGCCTGCGCTTCATTAGACTACAGTTTATGCTAGTTGTTTCAAATCATCAAATGAAACACAAAACTGCTTCCTTTAATCCAGTGGTCCAAGTCCAAGTCGCCCTGCGCTGTCTCTGCGCTTCCAAACGCCTGACTTAAATGAATGGCTGATTAACAGGCTTCTGCTGCATTTGATGGCTGCATGGAAGGCCATTCAGTTATTTGAATCAGGTGTGCTGGAGCTGAAACAGATCTAAAGCACGCAGTTCTTTAGGGGTTCTTAAATCCACCCAGCCATTTTATGGTATTAATGATTTTGGTGTCTGGAAAATGAGCTGTTTCAAAAACCTCCTGATTGTTGAGTCACACTGCGCTGTTACCTAGCAACCCCAGCAAGGCTCCAGAACGTTTGGTTAGCTGGTTTTACCGCTGTACAATGGCTGCTGGAAAAGTTTTACTGTTGACCAGGAGCCACTTGCTGCATTCTTGAGGCTCAACTTCTGTTTTTCAAAGATGTAATGTTGTATAATTACGCGTCTGTTTGCTGCCACTTTCACATATGAGTGTTAATGTTGAGTTGGGGGGCCCAGCAGCAGCTTAATTGGTTTTAAAATGACAAGATGCCCAAAATAGTCAGAACTGACCAGACTCTCATTATCTAACAATTATTTTGCTTAAAAAAAAAATTAATGAATGTGTTTTTATCACCCATTTAGCTCTCCTAACCTACTCCAGGAAGCATAACATTTCACCTTTATGAATTTATTCAACTGATTATAAAAAATTATTAGAAATAGAAAACTGCGAAAAGATGATCAAATCAGACTAGGAATTATCTGGCATCTTGAAGTTCTATTTATTGGCGAGCTGGATTTGGCCTTGAGTTTGGCGCATCTTAGATGATGAACTGACCTCTTTGTGTGCGTTTTCTTTCAGCGGATCTGTGCCGTGATCAGTTCTCTCGCTGCGGTGTGATGGCGCTGAGTGGTCAGTGCACGTCGCTCGGAGGAAGCTGTGGGAAAAGCTGTGGCGGCTGCTGATCCGGATCGGGAACGCTGCCAGCCGGGATACCGACTCCTCTCCCCTCCCGACTCCTCCGTACGGCTCCATACTCTTGTGCGAAAAGCACTTTGAATATTTTTGTTGTTTTTTTTTTAACGTCTGCCCAGTAGATCCTGTGTGTACTATGAGGGATCAACAATAACACTGACGGATATGCGAGTCACTGGTGCTATAAAACTTTTAGAGGTGCACATGAAACCATGAAAACTCATTTTATTCCTGTTTTTTTTTTATCTTTTTCTTTAACATTGTGCCATAATAATCTCATATTTTGTGTTTGTACTGTACGTTTGTTGAAAAGCAGTCATTAATAGAGATGATCAGGAGAGACAAGATGCTGCAGAACATCAGCATCATTGGTCTGAAGGGCCGTCCAACCACCGCCTCTGTACTACTGCTTTGTAAAAATGTCACCATAAAAACTGAAAAAAAATAAAATGTTTAAACTCCAGCTGCTCAGTGTGAGGTTGTGCACTTTGACTAGGCCCTTATAACATGCAAATGCCTTATATTATAGCAGAAAGGCTATAATTTAAGGCCTTTCTGCTATATTACTGCAAGAAAGGCTTACAGTATTCAATTATGCTGCAAGAACTGATCAGTACGTCACTGCCAGAGAACGCAAAAGAAAACAAATTCCTCCATGTCCTCTAGGGGGCTCCGTAGAGACCAAACAAGTAGTAAAATAATCCATTTAAAAGAAAAATGTGCATCAATTTAGATCATCATCAACTCGGGTCTTCCAAGGCTGCATAACTGCTAAATAAAATAATGTCAAATTAAATCGAATCAATGTGAGAATCACATCACTGCACCTACTGGATATAATGATACTTTAAAAATATTCAATTCCCAATTTTCTTTTTTTTATATTTATCCAGATCCTTTACTGAAAAAACAAAACATTAAATCCAGTTTTAAAGACTGCATAGGAATCCTGCAGGTAGTTCAGTAGTTTGTGTGAAAGATGTAATAAAATACAAACTGTCAGAAGAACAAATTCACCTTTTATTGTAAATTATCAAGGTGATCTTATAGCTCTTTTTAAGATTTCCCTCTTCTTATTCCAACTCATGCAAGTATTTGTCCAATTTTAGATTTTACACATAAACCAAACCAAGCAGTTCTAATCTTTACCTTCTGTACTAAAAGTATTAAGATGGACATACTTATTTTATCTATTTATCCTAACAAAGACGATGCTTGTTACAAAAAGAGAAACCCTGCTGATGTGGACCCGTGATAAAAATCATCCCCACAGCATGATGCTGCCACTCCTACATTTCTTCTTGCACTCTCCAGAAAACATGGCTTTAATATTCATTTAAACTCAAATGTGACTGATGTAGTTTGTCGTCAGTGTTCGTACAGCAAGGAAAAAACTACATGTGGACAATAATACTGGCTCCTAAAAAAATAACGCAGTAAAGTATAAAATAGGGTTTTATCCAACATTAGATAATTAGTTAAATCTGTTTCTACGAGAACAAACAGTGCACTTCACTTTATGGTGCTTATAAATACATATTCTTTGTCCTTTAATGATTGTAAATAATCTTAAAAATTTTAAATCCTGCCAAATGTCCAAACTCAGCAGAGAAATCTTGAAACGATTTTAATTTTTTCATAAAAACCAGCAGAAAGTTTGAGAAGATGTTCAGCCAGGACCGATTCCAGATGTTTAAGGAGCGATTAGTGGTTTGCTGGAGGTTTTAAGGCATTCTCGCATGTTTGTGCTTTGTTTGGTTGTCGGTTGCTGCTCCAAGCGTCAGGGAAGCACCTCAAGAATCAAAAATGATCTCCACAGCCACAGTAAGCTGCGTTTGGAGTCACAGTACGGATTAATTTGAGTTAGAGTTTTTACATTAGCGAGGAGTTTTCCCTGAATCAGTTTCTTCCTCTCTGAGCTGCGTCTCATTTGGACAGCAGCGATGCCGGGAGAGACGGCTGCCGTCGCTTAATCTCCTGCTGCAGCTGCTCCTTCAGCGTGGAAACCTGAAGTGAGAAACAAAGATGTGGCATTTTAATCTGAAGGACTGATCACATGACTATAATCTGTAATCCAGCCTGGAGTGGGAGACACGGGGAAGAGAGGGCAGCTTTTACAGACTCCGTTATGATTAAACGGCATCTTTATCAGACTTTTAATGCATTTAAACAAGAATAAATGACTAAATAAAGTAAAGTATTACTAGATGAAGTACTTCAGAAGGAGTTAGAGATACAAATAAAGTGCTTGGAAATGTGATATCCCCCACATTTAATTATGTTACATCCACAATAGTCAATGTCTGCCACAAAGTAGTGCATCATTTTAAAGTGGAAGAGATAAATGGTTCTGGGTTTAGTCCCGATAATTCAATCTCAGGGAGTCTTTGTGTTGTTTGCAAACTGAAAAGTTGATCAGTGAGTGAATCATTTCCTAGTTTTATTGTCTTTCTATCTTAAAGTTTCCAACTGCAGCTAATTTATTAGACCCTGTTTCAGTCATCTTCTGCAGTTTTTAAAGAGTCAAAGTCCCAACTGGGAAGCATTTAGTGTCACCTTTACCTGTTGAATCTAATCACTGATTGGTAACACTTACAGATAATGTCTGGTTTCCACAACGGTTTCGAAAGACAGGTTTTATATTTCTGGGTTTCAGTGTCTGGAAACAGCAGGGTAGATGAAAGTGGCAGAATGTTTACAAAGCTGGAACAATGAGGATCCGTTAGGCTTTACGACATAACCAGTACCCAGCTTTACCCAGTTTAGAGGCTGGTTCAGCCCATTAGACATCTGTTATGTTTCCTTTTAAGCTGTTTTAGCAACGTGTCAGTTTGGACTGTGTACTTGTTTTTTATTTTTGGAGAAGCAGCTGCTGTGCTTTTGCGTGTCCTGCGTATAAATTTGCAAATAAAGCAATTATTTTCCGTGGAAAACAACGAAGACGCCCTCGGGCACCTGTTCCTCCAGGCCTTTGACCCGGTGGCGGTGAGCTCGCTCCCTGGTGCCCAGCGTCCGCTCCGCATCCCGGAGGCTGCTCCTCATCTTCTCGGCCTCCCGCTGGACCTCGTCACGCTGCTGCACCAAACTCTCACACAGGCTGTGTGAGTGCTCCATGTCAGCCAGCTGCGTCTGCTCAGGAGAAAACACACAGGAGGCCAACGTGAAGTCAAAACGATAGGAAACGTGGCGTCCATTTACCCATGAAGTGATCCAATTAATCCGCACGGAGTGTTTTTACAGATGACCTATCTGTAAAAACCTAACTTTCTTCAACAGGTTAGGAATGGGCTATATAAAAAAAACACCATTTTTATTACGTTTTTTGTACAAAATAATTCTTAGATTATTAAGATTTTAGTCTGATTTTAGTCTGAGTTGCTTTTGGGCGTCTTGTCACTTTAAATCCTTAGCAGGATTTTAAAGTGACATTCTTGGGTTGCTAGGTGACGGGCTCTGCTGTCCTGGTGTTGCTAGGTAACGGCACATAAGTCTAATGTGACTCTGGTTTTTGAAACAGCTCATTTTCCAGACACGAAATAACATTAACCTATTGTAAAAACAGCAACTCAGTGTTTCTTAAGCATCTGGGATTTTTTTAAGAAGCATTTTAGATCCAAATGGAAGCATAAAAACATCCAAAACGTACAATCGATGCCTTTTAAATCATTATTTCAACATGAGCTGAGGTTGACCGTCTGTAACTAGTTGTTGTCACATCAAACTGATGTCTAAATTGTTTGATAATAAGATAAAATAAAATGTTTTGCCACAAGGAAACTCATTCCCACACTTTCATCGTTTCTAACAAACTGCTTGTTTTCAGTTGACAGGATCTACCGTCATTACAGGGTGGTGTCTAAACTTTCTCTTTCCCCTGCACAAAGAAAGTTTTCAGATTCCAGGAATAAACAAAAATGCAATACTGATTGTCTTTTTGAGGTTTCTTTAACTGGTATAGTTTCCCCTCACAAACATTTCTGCAGCCTGGGAAACGTTTGACTAAATGAGGAAATGTCTGAGGCACTAAATCTCCTTGAAATCAACAACTTAATAGATTCTGAATTCCACTAAAACTTCCCGCAGTTTTCCCATTCACTTGTTTGTGGCCTTTCTGTGGTGGGTTAAAAAAAAAAAGTTAATATGACCTAAAAATGACAGGAATTAAACTCAGTTTCTGGAGAATTTGAAAATGTTTTCTTGCACACTGAAAGGAAAAACAAGCGTTTATATTAAACATATAGATCTCAGATGTCTGTATTACCTGGGACAATAAAGCTCCTCTTTTCCTGCTTTTTCACAGCAGATTGTGAGTGGATAATTATATGCCTCCCAAGTGTAAAAAGCTGATGTAAGAATCCAGATTTTTCTTAACGTCGAACATTTGTTTGCTTTTCCTTAGCCAGCTGAGATTTCCACTAGAGCTGTGCGATGAATCGATTTGATCAATCAATCATATTTTTGGTGAAAATGAAATTTTTTGGAAAATTTGGAATTTTCTTTTTTCCTGCCAATGCACTTTTTGAGTTTTGATAATTCAGAGTGATGTCAGCACCCCGTGGGCGGCCATCTTGTTTCACAAGCATGTTTTAAAGCTTCAGTTCAACTCAAGGCGAATCTTTAGAATATCAGCAGATTTTTTTTTTATTCTTTAATTATGAGAATAAAGTCTTAATATTAGGAGAATAAAGTAGTTATTTTATGAGAACTCCAGCACAAAAAATAAAAAAAATAAAATATACAAGCTTTTTTTGCCATTAAAACAACTTTTTTCTTGTAATTTTAAGACTTTTTTCTGCTAAAATTGTCTTTACTCTGATATTATGATGGTTTTCTCGTAATTAAACCACATTTCTTCTCACCTGGCCTTCATACTCCATAACACACATCACAGAATGATAGATTGAAATAAAAGCCATTTTTTGAAAATATTTCCTGTCATTTGTAATTTCTTTTTTAGAAAAGGAAGCATGAAAAACAAAATCAGTTAAAAGTCTGAAGTTGGCTCTGGTGCGACAAATATTTGAGATTTAATTGCTACGCCAGGTGACCAGCCTTCCCCCCTGCAGTCACTGCTTAGCAGCAGTTTGGTGAAGCTTTATTCTGCTTATTGGTTTCATTTCTGATGAATCTGTTGTTGCGCCTCATCCTCACCTGCAGCATCAGTATTTGCTGCTGCGCTTCCTGAAGTTCCTGCTCTGCCGTGTTCAGCGAGCGATCCAGACGGCTCCTCTCTGCAGAAAGCCGCATGCTGCCCTCCTCGGACTTCAGCTTCTGACGTTCAACCTGACGTGGTTCACGTTTAGCTGTTAGAAACCCGAACGCCACGTCTTGTAGAGGAAGTGAACCAGGACTTGCCTTATCCAGCGTGTTCCTCAGTGCGTTCTTGTCTTTCTCCAGCCTGACCGCCTGCCTCTCTGCATCCTTCTTCTCCGTCTCCAGCAGAGCCACCGCCCTCTGCAGCGCGCGCAGCCGCTCCTCTACGACGGCCCGCTCCGTCTGGACCTGCTGGGCGCTCCGCTGGGCCTCCACAAGGGTGGCCGACCGCTGGCGCAGAGCCTGAGAGGAGAACGCAGACTCGTACTTCTTCTGAAGAAACTCTGTGTCACTCACCTTCATTAGCCATAAAGTTGAATTTACAAAAATAAATTTGCTTATTAGAAGAACGTCGCTCAGTAAAAAGCATTTGAGTCACATGATCAACAACAGGATGTTACTACTGGCGAAAATGACAAAGACGACGGCAGGAAGTGGCAAGAGGATGATGGTTTGTTTTTGTTTTTTTTCGGACAGCTGGCTCCACCAGACCTTTAGACAATTCACAAAAGGTTGTGCATCATTTGAACTTGAATCCATAGCTTTTCTGTAAACTGCAGTTTCTCCAAAACGGCGCATAAATAGTCGCTGCCAAGTCCAAGCAACTTGTCACTCCAACGCCTGAATCAGATGCCGACGTCTCCTCTGATCATCATGGCTGAATTATGAATATAATCTCATGCGTTTACATTCGTCACTTCCATGATTTTTAATGATTTATCATGTGAACAAGCTTTTTCACATGTGATTTTTATTTCATTTCTCTTTCAATGGAAACAGGGCAACTGTGAAGTTGTGTTTTTTTGACGTGAGGAGAAAATTTGTAAGAGAAGCTAATCTCTCCGACCTCCTGGGTGCTGCTGAGCTCGGCCTCCAGCTCTTCTCGCCGCAGCTCGCTCTGGCTCAGCTCACTCTGCAGGTTCTGCATGCGCTCAGTAAGGGCAGCCATGTTTCTCTTCCCTTCAGCCAGCGCTGCCCGTGCTTCATCCAGTCGCTCCTAATCAAAGCAAAACATCCATCAAATTTCAATTAACCGTTTGTTCACAGGCAGCCTTCCTTCAATCGGACCCACGAACCTGCAGGAGCCTCTTGTCCTGCTCAGCCAAGCCGAGCGTCTTCTGCAGGGCGAGCAGGCGGCTCTGCGTGCCGCTGTGGGAGGCCGTCACCTCCTGGAGGGTCTGGCTGAGGGAGGCGGCCTTTTCCTTAAGAGCAGATTCACCTTCCTGAGCTTTCAGCAGGTTCTGACTCAGGCTGTCGACGTCCCTCTGCAGCTGGGAAACACGTGCTTCTTTCTCCGCAACCTGCAGCAGATAGAAGATGCAAAAGCAATCCATGAACCGAGTTTACATCCTGACAAAGTCTTGAATTGTCACTGATTTAGTTTAAAATGAATTGAAATCAGCATGTCCCCACTGTCATTAAAATACACGGGAATATGTTGAATAGACAGGAAGCTCTTAAAAATGTCGAGAAAATGAGTAAAAAGCAGCCAAATTCTAAAGATTTTTTTTTCTTTTTTAATATTTGAACAGGAAATGTGCAGAGAAAGATGGAGAGAAGACATCCATGCCCGCTCCGCTGAGCGCCAGACTTGGAGACGGACTGATAAAGACATTTAAAAAACGTTTGCGTTGTGTCGGACTGTAAAGCTGCTTCCGGCCGTTTCAGAGTTGCAGATGCGTTTCTTTTTCTGCAGACCTGTTTGATCAGAGCGTCGTGGCGCTGCTGGGACGTCTGGCTCTCGGCCTCACGGTCCCCCAGACTCAGCTTGAGTCTCTGCAGCTCCCCCTCCAGGCTGCGCCTCCCCAGCTCCACCCTGGTGGCCCGAGCCTCGGCTGCCTCTAGCGCCTCCCGCAGGCGCTTCCTCTCCGCCTCCAGACGCGCCTCGGCGGCCCGCTGCTTGTTCAGCTGATCCTGCAGAGGAGCGAGGAGCACAGAGTTCACGTTGGTTGGGTTTGCTTCGTCCTGGGCTGCATTGTGTCTGCTCCTCCTGTGGTGCAGGAGGTGAATCATTGTGGAAGGTGTTGGCAGCACAGGGTGACATCTGTTGTTATTCCAACTCCTGACAGCTCACTTTAATAAATCCACTGTTGAGTGCAGCCATATGGCGACGGCAGGTCGGCCGTGATCCCCGGCTGTGAGAATGATTGCGTAAAGAAGAGCGTGTACCTGGGTGTGCTTCTTATCCGCCTCTGAGGACTGCAGCGATCGCTCCAACTCCTTCACCCGGTCGGAGAGGGCTCTCCTGTCTCTGTCTCCTCTCCTCACCGCCTCCTCCTGCTGCTGTAGCAGGATCTGAGTGGTGGTCAGACGCTCATCCAGCCCACGCCTCACTGAATGAAACATTGCAGGAGTTAACCAACTCTGAGCATTATTTCATCGTAAAGGTGAAATAATGGTCTACACAAAACAGATAATTAGATTTTAGTCTGGTCAGTTCTGCCTGTTGTGAGCTCCTTTCAGAGCCAGCTGTTTCCTGTCACTTTAAATTTAAATGAGCTGCTGTTGGCCACGCCCCCAACTCAGCTACACATGAACATAGGAGACAACAGATGCACATTTAAATAATGGTTCATGTTAGAAAAGCAGAAAAAAGGCCTCCTGCACAACCAACAATCTGAATGGTAAATCAACCACAAAGCCCTTCTCTTTTCCAGCAGCCATTGTACGGCACATAAAGAGCTTTAAATGCATTGCTAATACTGTGCAAAAATACTTAAGTGACTAAATAAAAAATCTGTAGAATGTGTACATTTTTCATCTGATTAAGCATGAGAATAATCAATATACTAATTGATTAGTTAGTTGGAGCCCTATATTTCTTGAACCTTCTTGTAGCTCCTGCAAAGAGCTCTGCAGCAGAGAGAAGCGGCTCTGAGCAGAGCCACGTTCCCCCTTCAGCTCCTCCAGCTCCCGCTGCAGGACCCCCAGCTGGCAGCGAGCGTCATCCTGCGAAATCAGCAAAACAAAATATTTCCAAGAAATTAAAAAACAATAATGATTCGTGAGGCTTTGCTGTTGTGCTGCAAATGTGTTACCCTTTCTCTTTGTGCGTCCCGTAGCTCCTGGAGGAAATCTCTGAGGCCACTTCTCAGGGAATCTGGGTCGAGCTCAGACTGAGGCAGCGGCGTGTCGCCTCTCTCTGGAGAAACAGCACCAGAACCCAGCGTGTTGTCCGGCGTGCTTCCTCGAAACTCTGCGTTGGTCACAGGCAGAGTTAACTTCACTTTGTGCTGCAACATTTTGTGAAAATAAATCAACATATTCCTGCACTGCTCATCAAATTTACAATAAGATCTTCTAAATATTGACCTGTTTTGTACTGTGTAATCCACCAACCTACCATGCAAGTTTCATCCGCCTTTAGTTTGTTCACTCTAAAGTTTTTTGGTTTTGATGGACAAATAGTACCTAGAGTGCACAGAGCTCAGGCTCAAAACTGATGCCTAAATTAGTAAAAATGATTGGCGTTGTTGTAGACCGGACCATAAATCAATAACAATAGATAATACATATAATATAATTGTTAATAATTTCACTGAACTCCTATTAGAACAGCCCTGGCACTCAACTTCTCACAGTCAAAAAAGCAAAGTCGGTGGCATTAACTAACTCTCTCACTCTTCGGTTGCCTAGCGAGAACCTGCCGAGTAACTCGTGGTTACCTAGCAACAACCTGATGAGTAACATGGGCAGCAACAGTTTCAGGATTCGTCACAGTGCCGGATATTTGCTTAAAAATGAAAAAAAAGAACGGCGCGAAGCAAAAACTGGATAAAACAGGAGCGGTCACGCAATAGTTTGGTAGGTTTTCAGATAGTTAAAACATTTGAAATGTTTTAGATATTTCAAATATTTAAAACAAATATTTGAAATATGTGTTTCAAATATATGTTTTGGTATTTGAAACATATATTTTAATGTTTAAATGAAATGTTGACATGAAATGTTTATATCATGATGCATTTTTCAGCCGTATCTTCCACTCCATCTTGTCGTAATTTCTCAGCACATTAACAAGACAACAAACTTCACTCAAGTGACCAGAACATGTTGTCTGTTGACCTTTAGGTGGCGACAGTGAGGAGCGCAGCGGCGAGATGCTGTGGTGGCGCGACACGCTGCCCGGTGACGTGGAGCTGCTTCCCGGACTCCGCCCCCTGCAGCCCCTGCCGCTGGCCCCGATGCCCAGCGTCCGGGTCAGCGCCGACTGGAGGCCGCTCAGCCGAAACTCCAGATCCCTCCTGGCGGCCTCGGCCCGGGTGAGCTCGGCCTCGGTGGCGGCCAGCCGGCCCTGCGCCTCGCTCAGCTGCAGGCCAGACAGGGCGGCGGCGTCGTGGGCGGCCTGAGCGCGCAGCGACAGGTTCTTGGCTTCGTCCTGGAGCTTCTTCTCGCAGCCGCGGGCGTCCTGCAGCTGAGCCGTCAGCTCTCTCTCACAGCTGCGCCAGCCGGACTCGGACTCCGTCAGACGCCTCTGGGTCAGGGCGAGCTGGCACAGAGCTGAACATTAACACAGCGCTGAGAGGACAGAGAGAGGCAGTGAAACACGCTGTCCTCACCTCCTTCTTGATGGACTCTCTGGCTGTTTCAGCTTCAGCAAGCTTCTGCTTGAGGGAGAAGACCTCCTTCCCACGTTCCTCCTCTCTTTGCTCCTCCAGAACCAGACGAGTCTGCAGCTCTGCCACCTCCCTCCCTCTCTGCTCCTTCTCTGCATCTACAACCTTCAGCTGGAGCAAAGAAAACAACATCCAGGAAACTGTGATTTACAGAATATCCTGCAAACTGAGCCTTTAAAGCAGACCTATTATGTAAAAGTTACATTTTGTACATTTTTATACGTCCATTTGCACATCCGTTGAATTGTGAGTCCAATATTTTCATTTGTAACAACAGCACAGTATTTTCTGTTACAACCTTGTACCATATATCGCGAGAGTCAGCAGAAGTTTGTTAGGATCTAAAGTGACAGAAGACCAAAAATGGTAATTCCTAAAGGACCTTAAAACACGCAGAACTGAGCAAATCTAATTATCTAAAAATTATTTCATGCAAAAAATGTAGAGACATATCCTACCCTGTCAAATGAAGCAAAATAAAATAAAATATCTATGACGGAGGTCTTCTGACCTGCCTGCGGAGCTCCTGCAGCTCCCGCCGAGCCTCCAGGCGCGACCTTTCGACCTCTCTCAGACAGCTGCGCAGCTCGGTCACTTCCTTCTGAGACGACGACAGGTTCTCCTCCAGCACAGCCAGCCTCTGCTCCTTCTCCTCACACTGCCGCTTCACACTAACACACACACACACACACACACACACACACACACACACACACACACATTGAGAAACAAACACCCTCCCCTCTGTAAACACACCTGTCTCCGCTCTCCCACCTGATCCTCTCCGTCTCCGCGCTGCGCAGCGTTCCTCTCAGCTGAGTGTTGGACTGGCTCAGAGCGTCCCTCTCCTTCGTGATGTCACTGAGGGCACGCCGCTGCTCCGCCGCGTCCCTCCTGCAGTTCTCCGACGCCTCCTGGGTCTGGCTCAGACGGCGTTCGGCCTCCAGCAGGCTCCGCCTCACCTGGTCTCGGCTCTCCTCCGCCGCCGACAGAGAAGCTCTGCACTGCTCCAACTGGAGAAACAACCAATGCGTTCCTTCATCGTCACGGCAACTGGTCCATTGGTGCAGGTACTCATAGGAGTGTTTCACATTTTCAGCATTTTGCAAAGTCTTTTATTTAAAATATCGAGAAACAACAGACCCTAAGGACCAAAGCAAAATAAGCAAGTATGAAAAAATTTAATCTGCGGTGCACAAAAGCAGGGAAAGCCGAATTATTAAAAAAATATCAATAAAGGCTCATTATTCCCAATAGCAATTCCTGCTATAAAACATTGTGTCAGTATCATGGTTTGTTGGTTTGTTTCACCAATATGTCACATTATTAACTTTAAACAACTGTGGCGATTTAAAGATGGTAAGTTTTGAGTTTAAAATCTTGCAGGGCTGAAACTACAGATTATTTTATCAATGAATTATTCCGACTCTAAGTCGGTTAAAAAAATTGGCACATTTCGAAGAATTATTATTTGACAGCTTAAGCTTTTTTGAATGCGATATTAAACATACATAAAAATGTTAATAAAGAAGTAATTCAATTCCTTAAACATTTTATTGCCTAAAATGCAATAACGGCATTCTTTTTGATCGTTTGCAGCAAAGGAAGCATTTGCAATTAAAAAACATACTTCCAACATCAACATGAGTTCAGCCCTTTCTGCTCAACTTAACTCCTTAGTAATAGTAGTAATTATTATTATTATATTGCATTTTCATTTGTCAAAACGCCCAAGGACACTTTACATTAAAAACACAAATTAAACAGTAAAAAAATGTCTATAAACACACAAAAAAACTAAAAAGTTAAAGCGTGAAGGCTAACAGATGAGTTTTGAGTTGTGCTTGATCCGTTGGTTAATTTTTAGATTAACGACTGGATGGCAAAAGGTGCTTCTTTACAGACCCGGAGCAAAGTGAAACTGAGGAAACTTTGTGCATGAGCAGCACTTTTCTACACGGGTTTTCTTCTGCGTCGTGTCATTTACCTCTTTGAGAGCGACGTCGGCTCGCGAGCGCAGATCGGTGCAGAGTTCCTGCAGAGCGTGGAGTTCCCTTTGATGAGCCGACGTCGCCTCGTCCAGCCGAGAGCGAAGCTCCAGCAGCTCACTGGTCAGAGCGCCAACTCTGATCTGAAAATAAAAAATCTGAGTCAGTAGGTTTTTTAATCTGTTAGACTGAAACAGCAGTCGGGCTGAAACGATTAATCGGACTGGTTGCGACAAATCAATTAATGATATATTTTACTAATTGATTAATCGGAAGCTGGACTATATGGACTCCAAAAAAAGGCAATTTGCTGGAAGAAGAACACTCTCAGAGCAGTAATTCAGCCAAAACTGTAAAAAAATATGAACATTTTGTAATTAAGATAAAAAACATAAACTTTGTCTGTAAACATGTTAAACACAAAACTCCTCGGTGTTCACTCCTGGTGAAGTTTTAGCTTCACCAGGTTCAACTTCTGCAAGGAAATCTCCCGGCAAGTTAATCAGTTTATCCAAAAACAGTCAACAGATCAGCAGCAGATCATAAATATTGATGATCCGTTGCAGAAAAGACCTGAGCTTCTCACATGCTGAGCGTTTGGAGTGTTATTTAGCTGCAGACGCATCCGCTGCTACAAATGATCACATGTTCACAAAAGCTGTGCTGTTGCGTTTTAGGAAAGAAAAGGATAATTTTCTGATTTAAAAAGGAATTTGTTTATTTAAATTTATTGTATAAAAAAAAGACTTCAATGAAAAATCAGCATAATGTGTCAATTTCTTTTAATCCGACTAATCGATAAATCATAATCAGACACTAAAACCGCCACCAGCCGCAGGAGCAACTGGAGATAAACTGTCACCTGCTCCTGCTCTTTGAGTTGAGCTGCTTCTCTGGCCGTCCGCTCGGCCTCCAGAGCTGCAGCCGACAGCTCCGCCTGCAGACCCGACACTCTGTCACACAACACCGCCTTCTCCGCCTCCTTCAGCGAGAGCGCCTGTGGAGGGAGAGTTTAACAGCTCACTTGGATTTAAACCAACTCGTTTTTATTTTGTTCCACATCGAGATCATGAATGTTCCCAAGCACCGATTGTGCCAGAACGGATTGATAAAACCCACTAAATATTAATAAATAGCTGCCTCATTTGATATGCGCTTAAAATTACGTAACCAATGAACATCATCTAAAAGTCCTTTCAGGATTTTACAATTGTTTTCATGATTTTTTGCAATAAAAATGAAATATTTAGAAATATTTGCAAGGAGTTTTGTAATATTTGCACTCATGTATGATTGTTGCAGACTGAGGCAGCAGTGTAGTGGAAAAAATATATATATACCACCACCTGCTGATGAGAATTAGCATTACGTAATTACGATTATTTTTGCTGAAAATTTGAAATAAACTCACAATTATCCATTAGTGAGAAATAAAGTGCATATCTGTTGATTTTGCGTGAATTTCTGTGAAAACTGGTGGGACTGACTGATGCAATTTAGGAGTAACCATATAAAAGCTGCATTGATTTGATTGATAATATTTACCACACAATTGTTATCTTAAAGGTTGTATTTATGATGAGTTTAGAGGCCCATATAAAGAGCCATGTTGACCCAGATTTGGCCCCCAGGCCTTGAGTTTGACACATGTGACATAGATGATGAAAAGTGGATTGAATGTGAGGATTATGAGCCTCACAGCAGCAGTGGCTGTCAGACCTGCTGTTTCTCCGTCTCGGCCTGCAGCAGACTCTGGTCTCGGTCGTGCTGCAGAGCACTCAGCTGCTCCTGCAGCTCCTCTCTGTCTCTCTTCGCTCTCTGCTGCTGGTCGTCCATCTCCTGCCTGCAGCGCCTCAGAGCTGCTTCCTGCTCCATCTGCAAGCTGTGACGCACCACTTCCTGCAGCGCAAAGGTCAGCAGAACACACACTGAGAGCCCGTCAATGGGTTATACTTCCAAACCAACATGTTGAAGTGTTTGGGGTTCTCGCCTTCTCTGAGACCAGCCTCTCCACCTCCTCCTGATGCTCGGAGATGGCCTTGCGTAAAGCCTGCTGAGCCTCCAGCTGCGCGGCGCCGAGGGACTGAGTTAGAGTCTGCTTCTCTCTCTCTGCCTGCGCCAGGGCGATCGCATCGTCTGAGCGCAACCGCTTCAGCTCAGCTAGAAAACATCCAGGTGGACAATTTAAGTCTCGCTCAACTCACATTCTCACACTGGTTAATCCCTCCAGGATGCTGCGATGTTTTGGTGAGTTTTTGTGCCAGAATGTACTGATATTTGAGTCTGCATCTTAGTAGGCACCTCTTGAGAATAATAAACGTCTTGTCACAGTGGTCGTCCCTCCAGGATTTGTTTGTTTGTTCTAGTGATTTTTAAAAAAAATAAAAATTACTGATTGGTGGAGATAATTTCAAACTACTTGCTTATGCATGATATTAAATATGATCTTTTGTATTGATCGCCGTGTCGATCACAGAATACAAATTGGCATCAAGAAAGGCTGAGAAAAAAATACTGCCACCAGCAGGTGAGAGTTGGCATCATGTAAACCTGATGTTTTACCATTGATGTGAAAAATTTGCAGTAAATTCACAATTAACATTAAAAAAATGAGGGTGTCAGTATTTTGATTGAAATTGATTGAAATCAGAACTCCTTTAATTTGAATGAGTGATTTAATAGATAAAATAATATTTAAGGTTGTATTTATGTGACTCTCTAGAGTACAAATGGCCACATAAAACCCTGTGGTGGACCGGATTTGGCCCGCGGGCCTTGAGTTTGACTCATGTGCTTTTAAGGTGAATGGTCAAGATTCATGCAAACGTTGTGATGATTGGTGAAAATGGCAAAGTTTGTGACTGACGATTGAATTTGAATTAACGGTTGCTATAGTTACAACACGGCTGAGAAACAAATTATGATATAAATATTTCATATCAGTCAATATTGATAATTATTGATTGGTTTTCTTGTTTTAACCATCTGAAATAGCACCAAACTGGTATCATGAGCTTTCCTGGTTTTTCCAGTTTTTATTCCACGCTGTTTTTTTATTTATTTTTAAGCAGTTATGAGGAGAAACTTTAAACTGCTGCTTTGGCGGTTACTCAACAGATTGCTGCTAGGTAACCAGAGAATGAATGAGTTGCTAGGTAACCAGAGAGCAGAGGGAGTTAGTTCTTGTCACTGCTTAGCTAAACTCTTTCCTCCATCTACATCTCCCAGAATTCTTTGCAGTTCTGGATCAGAGTTTGGTGACATCATTGATTATTCTACATGCCACATGTCATCTGTCGATATTGATCACGTGTCTACAGCGATATATATGCTGTTATTGGTTTATTGTCTCATAGTTGCGGTGGCGGCTGACTCGTGTTCCAGGCGCCGGTTCTGTTGCTCTGGGTTTTCACCTGCGGCCGTCTCGCAGCGGGCGCTCAGCGCTTGGTTCTCGGCCTCCAGTTGATCTCTGCGGGACTCGACCAGCGCCAGCTGCTGCTGCGCCTCAAACAGACCCGTTTCCAGGGACTCCCGCTCAGACCTGCAGGTTCAAAGAAATGAAGTAACAAAGCCGATCTATTTTAGAGAAGCTGGTGAAGCTGCAGCTTCAGGGTTTTCATGGATCAGCTGTGACCTGAAAGCAGCCAGTTCCTCTGACAGCGCCGAGTTCTCTCTTTCAGACGCCGTCAGCTGGACCACCAGAGCCGCTTTGTCCCGGGCCAGATCCGCCCGACCGCGGCCCGCCTCCTCCAGCGCCGCCTCATTCTTCTGTCCCTCCCCCTGGGCCAGGCTCAGCTCCGAGCCCAGAGACGCAACCTCGGCACAAAGCTGCCGACAGACGGAGAGAAAAACCCAGGAAATAAAGGTCACGAGTTCCTCGGGGTCCGGGAAGATCTTCCAGAGTTTCTCCAGAATCCTCAGAGTTTTACATCAAAATAAAAATATTACAATTGACCATTGGCATTTCTACATCTGTCAGGCTTTAAATGTGGAACCAGCAAAAAGATAGGAAAGAATAAAAGAAAAGGACAAAAAGATACAAAGAAAATAAAAAAGATATAAAGAAAATAAAGGGAAAAACACTGGAAATAAAAGAAGGAACAAAAGGAAGAAAACAAAATCATATTTAGATATTCAGCTGGAGAATGAAGTCTGGAAAAGTAGATATAAATCTGGTCCATTCCTGGTAAATATGTAAACATTGTGACGTTCTGTTCCTGCTTGTCTGGACCTGTAAACAACAGACCCGGTTCGGTACCTGGGTCACCTTCTGCTGCAGCCGCAGCCTCTCCGCTCTGAGACTCTGCAGCTCGCTCTCCGTCCCGGCCCGGCTCTGCTCGGCGTCCTGCAGCGCCTGCTGCAGCGCCACGCGGCCGGCGTCCAGCTCCAGCCGGTCCTGCTCCAGACGGACCAGCTCGTCCCTGATGGTCAGCCGCTCCTGCTCCGCCTCGCGGCGCTGAGCCAGCAGGACGCGCTTCTCCTCCTCCAGCTGAGAGACGAATAAACAACGAAACCGGGCCGTGATGGATGACAGAGCAACTATAAACACAAACTTTACTGCTTCTTCTTGTCATGTCATAAACTAGAACTACGATTATTTTAGTTATCAATTATTCTGTTGGTTGTTCTGACAATTAATCAGACAGAAAAATTCTGCAGATTTTCCATTTAAGCCCCTTTATACAATATTAAAAGTACAGATAAATAATTGAGTTCCGTTTATAAATGACAAAGTAAACATTTAATTGTCTAAAATCCAATTAAAGCATTCAGCAGTTAGTCATCTCTAATTCTGGTTCAAAGGGTTATTGCTAATTTATTGAGAGGGAAGGCAAAAGGAAAAGTTTCCTCCATGTCCACTAGGGGGCTTCGTACTCAAGCAGGATGTACTTCCTAAAAGGCCCAGCAGGGGGCCCTCACCTGGAGGATGTAGTTGTTGAGGTCCACCTTGTCCTGGGCCAGCGCCTCGTTCATGCCGCCCATCTTTGCCAGAGAGTCCCTGAGCGCCGCCTCCTCAGACTGCAGCCTGCTGAGCTGCAGTGACAGCTCAGTGCTGCAGCTCTCGGCCTGCGGGGAAAAAGACGCGTCAAAAACACAAAGATGCAGAGATTCTACTACATGGATGTTTGCCCCTTACCCGAGCCAGCGCTTCGGACAGCTGGGCCTTCTCGCGCTGCAGAAGCTGCCTCTCTACCTCCCCCTGCTGGTGGCTCTCCCTCACTGCAGACAGCTCTCCTCTCTGAGCCGATGCTCGGCTCTCACTCAGATCCCGCTGCTTCTGTCTGAACGGAGCAAAACACACAAGATGGAGGCCAGTCAGGACAACAACAGGTCTGGGTGGTAGTAATCCTTTAAAGCTCGTTTTTATTTAATTTTAATTTTTTGATTCAAGAGCTGCTTTGAGTACGAAACACGATAAAGGCCACTGAAAAAAAATTATTCTGACTTTAATCTCAGGATTTTATAACGGCATTTCAGGGTCAATGTAGATTAATAAAAAAGGAGTAAATTTCTGCCAAAAAACTGATATCATGAGTTTAATTTTAGAAATTTTTTTTAAAAATATGAAAATTTCCGACTTGAAACTAAAACATTTCAATTTTTTTTTTACTTTTGAAACTTAGAAATAAAAAAATGGTTTTGAATTCAGAAATTAAAAAAAAAATACTTTTGAAACTCAAATGTTTGTGTTTTTCTAGAAAGTTTCTGAGATTAATTTCAAAAGTTCAGAATTTTCTAGCAAAGTTTTGACTTTTCAAACTCAGAAATTTCGAAGTTTTTTCTAGACGTTTTTAGGTGGAAATTTACTCATTTTTTTCTATCGACAAAGGCTCTGCTACAGCATCATATAATTCTGACTTTAATCCCAAAATGTCGACTTTAATCTCAGAATTCTGGCTTTTTTCTCAGAATCAGAATTGTTTAAATTGTTTATGCGCCATCAGGCTAATCAAGCCTTAAAACTCAAATCTACCAAATAAATCTGGGGCTGGGGTTCACTGTGGACAAAGTGCAGGTTTACAAATCCAATAGCTAGGAAGGAGCAGCTTTGCGATTATTTTTTATATGCTAACAATAACTGACATATAACAACTCAAAAGTAGAAGATTTTTGACTTTTGAAACTCAGAAAATTTCCCAAAGTCAAACTTGTTCTACTTTATGAGCTCAGAAAATGTCCATGTTTTTTTTTCTAGAGAATATGTGAAGATAACCCTAAAATTAATGATATTTTTCTTGAATATTTTTGATTTTTTTTTTTAGCTCAGAAATTTTACATTTTTACAAGAAGATTTCTGAGATTAATGTCTTAATTACGTTTTTTTGGCAGAAATTTACTCCTCCTTTCTTTTCTACCTACAATTGCCCTTATTCTCAGTCATCTTAAATAGTTTTTGAATATTTTTTTGTATTTTAATACAGATTGAATTAAAGTTCAGAGATTAAAGTCAGAATTAGGGATTTTTCTTAAAGTGGCCCTAATCCTAATCCGGTTGCTAGGCTTTTCTAATTAACTGTGTTTCTTTCACTAGCTAAAGAAGCAGCTGCAGTCTGGAAATGTGCTGAAAGCTCTCCGCTGCGTCTTGTTGCTCGCTGCTGTAAAACTGTGAGGATTAGTAACGTCCAGGTTCGATTATCCTGCTCACATCCTCTGGGTCTCAGCTTTGGCCCGGTCTCTCTCCTGATTGGCCGCCTCCTTCTCCTCCCTCTCGCCGTCTCGCTCTCGCTGAGCCGCCAGCAGCGCCAGCTGCAGCTTCTCGCGCTCCATCTGCAGCATCTGGACGCTGCTCTCCGCTGCCTGGACGCTCTGCTCCAGCTTCGCCTTCTCGCTGCGGGCGGGAATCACGGAGTTAAAACTCCGTCAGGATGAAACGGTGAGGAGGAGACGGTGACCCCTGACCTGGCCAGCGCGTCCCGGTCCTGCTTCAGACGGTCCTTCTCTTTCTGGGCGTTCTCTCTCTCTCGCTGAGCTGCGTCTCTTTCCCGCTGCAGCGCCTGGTTCCGCTGCTCCGAGTCTCGTCTGGACGAATCGGAGTCTGAAAGCTGCTTTCGAAGCTGTTGGACGGACGACTGGGCAGAGAGCAGACGGCCGCGGACGTCCTGGGAGCCAGACCAGTGATGAAGGTGTCGGCATAAATTTATCACGATGAATCGATTATTGGAATAACAATTTTAGGAATAAATTAATCGCTAACTGGAGTATGCAGACTCATAAGAAGCAGTTTGCTAAAAGAAAACTTGTATTTAGAATTTAAAAAAATGTTTGTCTGTAAATATGTAAAAAAAATCTCAATTAAGCACAGTTTGCTCTTCATTTACTAATCAATTAATTTAAATAAATAAATAAATAAACTGATTATAGTCCACTGATGCTGAGTGAAGACGAAGGACTGAGCTTTTCAAATGTAGATTATAAAAGTATTTTTTAGCTGCAAATGGCATTGTTGCAATAAATTTTATTTTCTTATTTAAAAACTACTTGAATATTTGTTTATTTGTACTTTTTAATATATTTCTAACCGTGTACAAAATAAGCTTACATGGTTACAACTTATTTAACCACTTAAATAAATTTAAACGATTAAATAAGCCACTTATTTAGCAAAATGATTTTTTTTAGCATCGTTTTGCTGATGGAAAATCAGCAGAATGTGACTTTTTTTTTATCCAACTAATCGATGAATTGTCAAGATAATCTGATTACAAAAATAAACGTATTATGTGAACTCAATCTGAAGAGGTTTTGTTGTTTATTTAAGTCAAATAATTGCGATTAATGAATTTTAAGCTTTTCAGCAGGAAAAGCTTCAACAGGACAATAAATTAGATTTGATCAACGAGGTTTAAATAACGAAAAATAACTTTTATCCTGCAGTCTGATCCTTTCATATCAAAGTATAAAATCCATTAAACTTCAACGGTTTCTGTTTTTTTTTTTACTGTGGATCTTTATCAGTAGGTTGTCACCTGTAGCTGCAGCGTCTTGTTTGCGACGGCTGAGCGGAGAGCGGACAGAGCTGCGTCAGGCAGCGGAGACGGCGAGGAGGCCGGAGGAGCGGTCGCCATCTTTAACGGAGAGGAGGACCGTCGAGCAGAGGCGTCACGGATCAGCGCCAGGAGCGGGGCCGCAGAGCGATCCTGGTCGGCTTCTGACGACGACTCCCCGTCTGACAACACGCTCTGCAGAACCAGTAGGAAGCATCCAGAGTGAGTTTTACACCTTCAGCAGGGCGTGTGGCTTTGGTTTTTGAAGATTTTGATCTTAATGGGTTTCCATAGGTCACAGTGACGCCTGAGGCCGCCATTTTGTTTGACAAGCGTGATTTACAACATTTATTTATTCAGACGTTAAATTCAGCTCAACTCTACGACAAAATATTGGATTCAGACCAAAAGACTAAAACCATAATATCACAAGAATACAGTTATATGATAAAAGAGCCTCTAGATAATATGAGAACCAGAATAAAGTTGTAATTTTTATGAGAATTCCTGCACAAAAATTCCTCAAAAATTAAAATGAGGAATGTTGAGCATCCTGTGAAGTTATAATCCAATATAAGTTTTAGAGATAATACAATATTAAGTTGTTATCAGTAGCAGGACTTTAATATGACTGTGCAAATAATTGAGTCTGTTTTGAAGAAAGAATGGCACGGACTGAACTCGTCTCATCAGATCCTGAGGAGATTTTATCTCATTAAAACAACTTTTTCTCATGACTTTAAGACGTTTTTATGCTATTAATGTGATTTTATTCCTGTGCTTAAACAAAGGCTCTCGTAACCTGGCCCTGATACTCTGCTGTACAGAAGCGACGCTAGTTATAAAAGCCACTTTTATTTTCTGTAGTTTCTTTTTAAGAAAAGAAAGCAAGCAAAACACACAACTGATAGAAATCAGACCTGGTGTGAAAAATTTTTGATTATTTTTTTAAGCTGTATCGTCCAGCCATATTTATTTATACCTGAGCGATGTCTCTCAGCGTGTCCAGCAGCATCTCAGACTGAGCTTTAATCAGCTGCGTGTCGGGCTCATCGCTGCCACTCTGCTCCTGAAGGAAAAGGACCAAGCAGAGACAGAAATGTAAAAATGAAAAGACTTAGGACGCTGCGTCAGCCTCAGAGACGCTCTCTTACCTCGAACCTCTGCGTCAGAGTGGAGATTTCTGCGTCTCGCTCCACAATTTGTCCCTTCAGTCTCTCACATTCTCGCACCACGTCAGACAACCTGACAGTTCAGACAAAAACTGATGATTTTTACTATGAGTAAAAAAAGTGACCCGTTCACTGTTCCTGTTTTTTATACAATCCCTGACCTTATAGGGTCAGAACCAGAGCAGAACTTAAAGTCTAAATGCTGACAGAACTTTAATATTGTAGTTCAATTTTTAAGTTCTTTTAGAAATAATTTGTAATTTGATATTGTGACAAATTGCAGTCAGTCAAGACACCAGCAGGGTGCTGGTTTGCTAGGTCTCCAAGCCACTGCACTCAGATTTCCTCATCAAAATAAATTAGACAATGAAAATAGTTGTTTTTTAAATACATAAAATAATAAGATATTGTATTTCTTTTAATTCGACTCAACTCTTTCTGAAGTACCGCTAACCCGTTAGTGGCTCACTAACCTGACGTTGAGCTCACTTTTCTCTGCTTCGGCTCTGCTCTGAAGGCTCATCATCTCCGCCGCTCGCTCCCTCAGCTGCTGCTCCAGCTGAACCCTCAGAGCCTTTTCTCCCGCCGCCCGACTGTCCACCGACGTGGACAATCCAGAGCAGGACACCCGGGCCGAGTGGGACATCCGGGCCAGCTCAGATCGCATTTCTGACAAGTCTCTGAGAGAAAAGAGAGGGAAAATGTTCAGGGTTCGTACGCTTTTTCCACAGTAAAATTCACTTTACACAGAAATCAGTCACTTTCAAACCTTCTCAAGGCTTTCAAGCACCCATCAGAACGCTGAAATGTTGAGTTTGTGATTTTATTTTTACCTTTCGGTGGCGCTCTTCATCTCGCAGACGTGCCTCCTGAAGCCAACCACTTGCCTCCACAGCTTCAGCAGCCGGCCGTGTTCGCTGCTGAAGTAGCTGTGGAAAGACTGAAGGCAGAAACAGGAAGAAGGTCTCAGCAGCTTCACCGATTTACTGTGACGTGAGTTGATGATTTTTGATGATGGAACTTGACAAAATATAATGTTTGTTTCTGGTTGCTCTGTTGTTGACTGTATGTTGTTTTTATTTTTGTGTTTTCATCATGTAAAGTTCTTTGAACTGTCTTGTTGCTGAAATCAAATAAGTTTGATTGAGTTATTAAACCAGCGATCAGGCCTGAAATCTGGGTGCAGTGATGGACTCTGACCTGAACCCTCAGAGCCACATAAAGACAGTCACAAAGTCGGCCTTCTGTCACCTGAAGAACATCTCCAGGATTAGAGGACTGATGTCTCAGTGAGATCTAGAGAAACTCATCCATGCGTTTATCTTTAGTTTCATTGATTACTGCAACAGCGTAAAAAAAAAATCAATCCTCCAGCTCCTGCTGATCCAGAACGCTGCTGCTGGCGTTCTGACTAAAACCAGGAAGTTGGAGAACATCACCCAGTTCTACAGTCCCTACACTGGCTCCCTGTAGCTAAGAGAATAAATTATAAAATACTGTTAGCTTATAAATCCCTGAACAGTTTAGCACCACAATGCATCAAAGATCTATTGTTGTCATAGCAACCTCCCAGACCTCTCAGGTCTTCTGGTTCTGGTTCTGCTCTGCATCCCCAGAACCAGAACCAAATATGGGAGAATCAGCATTCAGCTTCTACAAACTTCCAGAAAACTGCAAAACAGCTGAAATACTGAGTGCCTTAGATTTGCTTTTCAACCATAATAACTGGATCATTGATCGATACATTTGATACATACTGACTTTGTTGATAGCGTTTGACAAAACGTAATGTTTTCGGCTCGGTTCATGTTGGGTTTCTCCATATGTTTGTGATGTAAATCAGTTTTGAACAGACAGTGCTTCACTGTCTCTCTCTCTCTCTCTCTCTCTCTCACCTCCTCCTCTCTCCTCCAGTCTGACTCCTTCTGCTCCAGCTCCTCCCGGGCTTTGGTCCAGTCCACGGTGAGCCTGCGGATGTCCTGGCTCAGAGCCTCGTTGGCCAAACCCGCCTGCTCCAACTGCTCCCGCAGCATCGCGTTCACTGCCGACAGGCTGCTGCTCCTGAAGGCACCACAAGCATCACTGACATCAACAGACCTGCATATCTTTCCACTGGAGTCAAACACAAATTATTCATTTATTTGAAATATGCTGAAGCTGAATCGAAGGTTAAATCCCCCTTCTGCTTTCAGCTGTAAGCAAAAACATGAAATAAACACGTAATGCTACACTGTATAAATGCCTCGGTTGTATTTTATTGGTTAAATAATCAACACAAAGCAACATCTCTACATTTATGCCGGACTTTTCTGTTGAGTCTTAATTTGTTCCCCAATGTTTTCTAACAAACCTCTGAAATTCACAAACCAACTGCAGCAGCTTTTCTTTTTCTCCCATTTCAACAGTGGCCTGCTGCTTTGTGTTGGTTTTCCACACAAAGTCCCAATAAAATACTTTAGAGCTCTAATATGACAACAAGCTAAAACCTACTGAAGATAAAAACTGATGGATATGAAGAATTACCAAACCCAACTAAACTCTGCAGACGTTTTAACTCAGAAACTGTTTATACTTTAACTTATTCATATCTGAGTATCAATAGAGATTCATTGATATGTGAAGCTGATGGTTATGTTATTAGTTGTTTTTTCTGACAACTAGTCTGATAATTGGTGAAAGAAATTTAAAAATTCTGCGTATTTTTCATTTAACCACCTAAGCAAATTAAGAAATGCAGAAAATAGTCATTTTATATATTTATAAAGTGCAATTATTTAGTGAACAGTTGATTATTTGTTGCAATACAGTGTAGGGCTAATCTATTGTCTATTTTTTGGATTAATTGATTAATAATACTATAGTAGAAGACGCTTAATAAGAGATTTCCTTGCAGAATTTCAACCAGGCGAAGCTAAAACTTTGAAACATGAGGAGTTTGGGTAGAACTTATGTACAGACAAATAGTAGTTTTTTATTTTAAAGGCAAAACAGGCACACGAATATTATAATACGATTTTAATTACAAGTTTTTAATAATTATGAAATCGGTAGGCAATATATTTCATTAAATTGAGATAAGAGGTGGGGTTAAGTAAATGTTTACTTCTTCCTACTCCAAACAGAAAAGTCGCAGTACACTAATTATTTTGTTCTTGGTTATATATGCAGATGTTTCTCTGTCTTACTGATTATTTAATTCTCTTGTTTTTAAAAACCTGTTTGAAATAAATAAATAAATTTTTAAAAAATTTATCTATATATTTCTACACAGTTTTTGGTTTAATGTTCTGAGTGAATTGTTATTTCATCAAACAGCTTTTTTGAGCCTGTATACTCCAATTAACAATTCATTTATTATTAAATAGTCTGAGGATTATTTCAGTAATCGATTGGTTATGATTGATCCGATTGATCGTGAATCTCCACCTCTGCTGCTCTTCCTCCAGCCGGATCAAAGCTTCCTCCAGGTTGCTGCTCACGTCTTCCTGATGTCGTCCGTTTGACGTTTCGCTGTTGCTCTGAAATTAATTATCCAATTAGAAAACGACTCTGCAGACAGAAAACAGCTTCATGGTTTTCAGTGGGAAACGCCACCTACACCCACCGTGCCTTTCTCCACCTCGGAGGATTTCTCCTGAAGCATCTGCTCTAGATCGCCACATTTCTTTTTGTACTGCAGAACCTGAAGAAGAAGAAGAAGAAGAAGAAGAAGAAGAAGTAGAAGAAGAAGAAGAAGAACCATCATCATGATGCTTCACTGTAAAAGCCGCTCAATTAAACACAGAGGTGGGTAGAGCACCCAAAAAATGTCATCAAGTAAGAGCAGTGATACTTCAACATATTTTTAGTTAGATCATAGGGAAAAAGTAGCCATTCAAGAAGTTATTCAAGTAAGAGTAAAAAAGTGTTTGGCAAAAAGTCTGAGTAACTGATCAAATTTCCATAAGGAGGCAGCGGAGGGAGCGTCCGTAATAAATCTGCTCTTAAGGACGCAGCCCTCCGTCTCCAACGCCGAACCATAGATTCGTTCACGCCGAGTTTACCAGGTCGATAACCTTCAACTTAAAGCGGCATCATATGAGCTTCTTCCTGTTGTTTCCATGATGAGGGGGTTTGAGTTTGAAAACATTTCTCCGTCGTGCCTGCTGCTAGCATGTGCTTCTTCTAAAAGAAAATTTAGCACTTTCTTCTTTGATTTCCAATTTTGACTTCCAGTGATTCACTTCCTGCTAAAGCGCCCCCTCGTGGTTGAAGGAAAATCCACAGAAAAGCCGCACCGGGCTACAAGCCGCATGGTTCAAAGAGTGGGAAAAAAGTAGCGGCAGTCCAAAAAATACAGTAGTTACTACGAGCTCCGGTCTGACCCGGCCCACCTTCGCCTGCAGCTTCTGCACCAGCTGCGCCTGCCTTTGCTGGCCCTCCTGGTAGGCGGTAAGTTTACGCCTGTAGGCCGCCTGCTCCTCGTCCAGCCGTCGCCGCAGGTCCACGTTCTGCTGGGCCAGGCTGCGCGACTCGGGCGAGTCGAGGTCGCCCTCCCCGGTTTCAAGCCGCAGCGCCTGCTCCAGCTGAAGGAGAGACAGAGGGAAGAACAAAATGGATTTTAATTTAAATATGGTTCTAACATGATGAAAGTGTTTTGTTTTTCTTTCCCTGCTTCGTTTTGTTGGGTATAACCAAATATTATAGGGGTGCATGTATATATCTGAGCCTTTGTGGATCAACAATAAATTCAGATTTATAGCTAAATGTTTATTATTCCACAACATGATTCAAATGAAATGAGTAAGTTAATCGTATCATAAATAAAAATGAACTTGATCATTTCCATTCTGATTATGAAGGAGAATGATGTTTAAAGGGACTTCTTAATACATTTTATTTATGGTTTCTGTTTTGTGTGGTTTTAATGTTTGTTTAATTTATTGTTTTTGGTTGTTATTTTCCATTTTTTATATTTTAAAATATAGTCCTCCACTTCCAGTGTGAAATGTTTTTTGTAAAACTAAAGTTTATTGATTTTGAGAGAGCAAATTTGCATTTTTATGCAATCTTTGTATACTTTTGTTAACCTTGCTTTGTTTTCGTTGTTCCTATAGTGATAACATATAAAAGAAGGGAAAATAAAAAAATATTTTTTTCTTTCTTGTAAAACATAAATAATATAAAGTATAAATTTAGTTGAGTGTGTGTAAACTTTTTACTGAAATCATATTAACTTTGCTACAGCTGCCTTTGGGAGCAGGTTTATGATTTTTGCTAATGTTCGACCTGAATCCAATCAACAAGCCACCATATCCCTCCCTTGCTGTGAAGCCCCTGTTTACAATCTCCCGTGGCAACGGGCGCTATGGCAACATTCCACTCCACTTCATTCCATCCCCCGTCACCTGGGAGACCCACAAATCTGAGACAAAGACAAACCGGGAAGACAAAAAAACGGGGGAGAGGCGGGCATTCCTCCCAAAGCTTGTCCAGACCAGACACTTGGAGAATTTTTTTTATTTTCCCGCCTCACGTCGCCCCAGTTTCGGTCAGATTCGGCGTACTGTCCTCACCCTCTCGCTAATGGCGCCGTACTTGATGGCGAGCTCGTCCCGGTCGGCTCTGCTGTGGGCCAGCAGGTCCTCCAGCCGGGCCAGCTCTCCCTGCAGAACCCGGTTCTCCTCCTGGACGGACATGACGGAGGACATGGCCCCAGCTGCTGACAGAGAAAAAAAAACCCGCTCTGTTTTAGATGGACAGCATTAGGGATGAAACGATTAATTCAAGTAGTCATGACAAATCAATTATTGAAATAATCATCAGCTAGTTTAGTTATCGATTAATTATTAACTGGAGTATAAAGAGTCTATAAACAGCATTTGCTGAAAGAACAACACAGTCAGAGCAGTAATTAAACCAAAAAACTTTACAGAAAATATATACATTTTGCTGTGAGCGTGTCACCTAGTTCAGATTCTGTTAAAAAAATCTCCTTTTAGGCACCTTTTGCTATTCATATATTAATTCTGTTAGTTAAAAACATAAACACACGTCACTGTATTGATGTTAATCTCAGCAGAAAGAGCTGAGCTTCTCACATGTTGATGTTAGAAGTATTTTTTAGCTTCAGATTGATCCTTTGCTACAAATGATCAAGCATCCACTAACAGAATTGTATTTTAGGCAATAATATGTTTATTTTCTTATTTTTTTTAAAAAGGAATTAAATTATATGTTTATTTGCATCTTTTAATGTATTTCTAATATTAAATAAAAAGGGCTTCTAATGAAAAATCTGTAGATTGTGTAAATTTTGTAATCGATTAATCACCAGATTAATCAATTAATAAAGTTGAATTCAGACAGAAATTAGAATCCATCAGCTGCTCCTACTCTTTGAGATGGGATGCTTTAATGTATTTCTAATATTGTATAAAAACGGATTAAATCTGCAGGATGTGGCCATTAATCATCAGAATAAGCAACAGATTAGTCGATAACTAAAACAGCAGTTAGCTGCAGCTCTAGACTACATAAGGACGAGGAAGGACTCACTGGTATCGTTGAGGTTCTTGGTGACGATCTCTCGGACTCTGGCCGGCAGACATGTAGGGGCCGCATCCGGTGACGGGCCCCTGACGGTCAGCCTCTTCTCCTCAGACAGGACGCTCTCCTCCAGCCGCTGGTTCAGATGAAAAACAAAGACCCACAGCGGCTAAGTTAGACGTTTTGATGATGCAATCACCACAGCTACGGAGTTTGCCCCAATTGCCCCATCAGCTCGCCGTCAGCGCATTATGAAAGCGCTGAGGTGAGATCCCGGGGGCCTCACCTGGATCACCGACTCCAGCTTGTTGGAGTCGGAGTTTTTCTCACCGCTCATTGCCGCTGTTTCCAAATCCCCCAGGAAAATAGGATTAACTCAAGATGAATTCCCAAACAGAGCGACGGTCGCGTCTTTCCCTCCTTTTCCAGCCGGTGCAGAAAAAAGGATAAAAGTTTCCCACTTTAATCTGATGACGTTTCTGGTGAGTTTTTGGCAGCAGAGGAGCGGAGCGCGTCCGTCCTGCCGTCTCCTCAGAGACTCAGACGCAGATTGAGGACAGCAGGATTAGCTGGTTTTAAAGTGCCACCCTCTTCCTCCTCCTCCTCTTCCTCTTACACCGTTACCACTCTTTGTGTTTGAAATTAAAAGCCTTCACACACCTCTGCTATTCAGCCTCACGACAAAGAGAAATAAAGGCCAGAAAAGAGAGGAGATATCATAAAAAGCTACAGGAGGTTATTAACTCGTAAATAAATTTGAATATCATGTGGGGCTAATATTTATACCTGCTTGTACTAAATTTTGCAGGACTATAAATATTGTTGTTTTGGTATCATTGACAAGTAATTTTTGGTAGGAATATTAATTTGCATGTTTATAAATGTGTCAGAATTAGCCAAAATGCTATTTTTCATCTGTCTTTCCTGGACAATTAGTAGTTTACCTTGTTAAAACCAAGCAAACGTTTTACAAACAAGGTTAAAATGACTTGGCAATACAGATTTTGTCAATAAATGCAATCAATGCCAAAACATGGAATCTACAACCAATGTGTCACATTAAGGAATAAATAAATTCATTGTATGATAAATCAAAAGGAGCTCAATAATTTCTATTCCAATGATTAACATTTCTGAAAGCTAATTTTGTTTACAGAGACTCGTAATCCATTTTATTTATGGTCTGGGTTGTGGGGGGTTTATTTAGATTTTATTTGGTGGTTTTAGTTGGTTTGTTCATTGTTTTGGATATTTAAAATGTCTTCTAAGTCCAGTGTAAAGTGTTCCTCACTAATTAAAGTGTATTGATCTTTCAGAAGGCGAGTTTGTGCCTTCATCAATATATTACTTAACGATGTTATCGTTTAGCACAATAATTTCTAGGACAATTTATCGTGACAGGCCTACGCATAATTATAAAAAATATAAGAAATAATTAAAAATAAATCAATCTGTCGTCTATGTGACAAAACACACCTGGTCATATGGAGGGATAATATATTGATAATGAAAAATTAATCCAAGATTGCCTCTCAAATACCAATTAACTTTAAAGAAAGAACTCTTAGCACTGGAACTGGAAGATAGTTTAATTTTCAAACTAGAACCCAAACTCATACTTAAGTGTGGAGAGTTGTTTTCCATATCCTACAACTAAAAATCAGAAAAGTGAGGCATAATTTCATATCCAGCCCCACTAAGACATTATGCACTATTTCACTAAACAGCCTTTGACTGGGATAAGCACAGAACGTCTTCAGACTAAAGTTTTTGTCCATTTCTTCTTAGGAAATGTCTGAGAACATCAGTTTGCTGTAGATTCCCATTTGGACACAGGTTTGGGCTTTTAATAGGCCGTTCCAGCAGATAAACATGCTTTGATCTCATTTAACTCTGGTTGTTTGTTCTGGGCATTTCCCATCCTGAGAGCAGAACCTCATTGAGAATCTGAGGCAGACTTAAAAGCTGACATTCACAGACAAACTTCATTCAATCTGAATGAGACTGAGATGTAAACTGGTTTCCTGAAAGCACCGCAGTCACCTAAAACCCCCCAAAATATATCAAGGGTTTTTGTTGTTAGCATGAATAAATGTGGAACAACTCAGCAGGTCTGGATGGACGGTACCAGAGTAACTACAGAGTAACTGCAGGTCCACTTACTCTGGTGGTTAAACCCATTTTTCACAGCTTCAGAACAGAAACATGGCAAACATTAAACACAAGGAGAGATTCAGTGATGGCGACAGTGTCATAGTTACACACAAGGTCATTGTGTCATCACACGGCACCCCACACACACACACACACACACACACACACACACACACCTCCCTTTATGTTGCAAATTTAAGGGAGATTTTCCTTGTCGTTTATAGTAAACATGACTGTAAACAGTCATTTGCAGAGGCAGGAATAAAATAAAATCCCTTTGAAATAGCTGAAAATTTCACCTAAATTAAAACATCTTAACATTGAGAACATTTTACACAGAAACATAGCCACATATTTGTGTTTTTTGTTCTATTTTTGAGTTAAAATAAACTCAATCTGAACTCCAACGGTTCAGTTTCAGTTTGAATTTTATGCCAGTCGCCCCCTGCTGGTCTGTTTATCACACTGCAGATGTGAAAACTTTGAGCTATTTTTAATGACAGCGAGAGAAATATGAATGAACTGATCTCCCAAAAGCAAAAACAGCATATTTTAAAATTTATTTAAGAATTAAAACCTTGAAAATGCGCTTCATTTGTAGTCAAGCTCAGCTTCCTCCTCTTCATTTGACATTACAGGTGTTTGAAGTCATAAAAAGGGAACACGGCCAGCTTCTGTGATTCATCATTAACATCCTCTTTACCCTGAAAGCCTTAAAACAAACAGAGGCTTAAACACAAAAACACGCCTAAGTTCCCAAAAAGCGGAGCGGAGTTGGAGGCGGGACGAGGAGGCTGCAGCAATCAGAGACTTTTTATCTTCTTTTTATAAACCATTAAAGCTTTATCTTTTAAATATAACCTCTGAAACACAGTCTATTCAGGCAGCATCGGAGTAGGTATCGGTATGAAACGCATCGTGCATCGCTAGCAGCGGCTCTAGCAGTTAAGATATCCACTTCCCTCTCTGACAAATAGCCTCACCTCCACTCCTCGATCTGCTCCGAGCTTTTTACTCCGTCCTCCATCCCTCACAGTCCTCTTTGTGGTCCATACATGCAGAGATAAATCCCGGATCCAGAGGCGGCAGCAGGAGTTAGACCACTAAATGTCTGCAGGAGCTGCTGCCTTCTTGTTCCGAAATCTTCTCCATGCTTTTTCCGGGGAGGGACTTCCAGTTCACCCAGCATGATGGTCTGCTGCTGCTGCTGCCATCACAGGATCCCGCACAGTCACTTTCAAATTAACCACCGGGTCTCAAATACGCTGTAAAATATTAATTCAATCCACTTTTTCAAACTTTTTAGTGAATTCTGGTGGATTCAGTTCAGTTTTTCCTGCCGAAATTGTCATTTGTAGATGTGAAAAACTGCGGGGTTTTCACTGTTTTTGTGTTCCGATAGATTAAATAAATAAATCCTGAACACAGAGGCGATTCAAGCGATTGACACATTTAAACGTATTCAAATAGTTCTTTATTCTGGCTTGAAAGTGATCCGTTTGAATTATTTCTTATGTTTTATAATAATTGTGTTGTAATTTTGTTTGCATTTACCGTTTGTACTAATTGACAAAATTTGCCATAATTTGTCTAATTGTGGCACATTTACAGAAATGTTAGTAAATAAAAAAATAATCCGTTTCAAAGCAGGTCTTAATATGATTTTATTTAGGAATATCAAAGTAAAGGAGGCTGATATATAAACATACCAAAACACTTTTAAGATTTTAAATTATAAAAAATATAGAGAATTAAATCACATTTCTAATTTGTGCTGGTGCAGCACGCTGGCTGTAAAATGCTTAACCTGCTTTACTAAAATCCATTCATATTGGTAAAATATGAATTATTATCTAGAATTATTATTTGATGAAAAACAAAGGGAAACCATTTAATTTACAGAGAATAAAACCAAAATATGCATGCAATGTGTTTTATAGATGTTTGAATGAAAAAGTATCTGCAAATTTATTGCGTGTTCACACACGCACACACACACACACACACACACACACACACACACACACACACACACACACACAGAGAGAGAGATAGGAAGCAAGGAAGGAAGAAAAGACACAAAGGGAACAAAAACTAAGGAAAGAAACAAACGAAACAAGAAAGTAAGGAAGACAACGAAGGAAAGAGTGAAGGACGGATGTTTAAAGGAAGGATGGAAGGAGGAAGAACAAAAATAAAGAAAAGTGCAGAATAAAGAACAGAATGAATTTCACAAAGCAGCGATGGAAAGAGGGGGACAGAAGAAATTACAGAATACCACTGAATGAAAGGAAGAACAAAGGAATAAAAAAGACGAGAAAAAGAAAAGAATGACAAATACAAGGAAGGAGAGAAGAAAGGATGGATTAAACAAGATAAGAAGGAAAAACAACATTTAGACAGAGGAAGGGAAATCAAGTCTTAAAATATAAATATCTTTTGTTTCCTGTGAGAATAAAACATCGAACTCCAGATGATTTTGCATCAAGTGATTCTGCAGCTGTAAATCTGAGCTGTGAAGATGATCAAACAGAGATTATTCTCTACAACGACAGTCAAAATAAAACAAACCTGTCAAATATACACTTTATTTACATTGTTTTTATATATTTCAGGGGTCTTCCCAGGAAGGCACTTCATCAGGAGGAGAAAGAAAAGCAGATTCATTTTGGGTAAAAAGGTGCGACCCAGAAAGGACAGACGTAACTGAGGCATTTATACGATCATAACTGAAAGCACGAGAATCGATTCTTCACACCAAAAATGATTTAAAAGGAAACATGTGACCTAAATCTGATTATCAAACATTAAGAGAGGTTTTGTGATTTATTAAAACAAGACGGGAATAAAACAAAACAAAGGAGAACAGAAGTGCTGTTTTACAGCCGGGTGAACGAGGGACACTTTCTCCCAACATGAAAGTTTGAGATGAGTGACATTGGCGCGAGGAGATCGTTCTGGGACAGAAAAACAAACCGTGATGTCACAAAAAGAGGCGACAAATCTGATTGGAGGAGGTCAGTGAAACGACTACGCGGAGCTAGAAAAATCAAGGAACAAACCATTAAAGGCGGCGAATAAATATCTTACACAGTTAGTGTGACAAGACGACGATTCCCTTGTTTTAAGAAGTAAACTACTGCATAGCAGAGAGTGAAAAAGGAGAGCTGTAAAAATATCCACTTTAACTTTTTGTTCCTTTAGAGTGTGTTGGTCAGCGGAGCAGAGAAAATTCGCCAATGAAACTGTAAAATCTCCGCACACGTTCTCAAGCTTCTTTATGTCAACAATCGTCCTGTCTGCAGGAATGTAAGGAACCTGAGAGGAGGCCTTTTGTTTCTCACTGCTCAGCTGAACTGCACCCATCCTGACTTGCCGGCGTCTTGGTTGGAGCTGCGGGGTGGAGACGTGAACAAAAAAAGGAGAGATGAGTTCGCTCTCTTCTCCCGCAGGACAATTCAAACACTTTTCAGACATTTTCAAGCTTTCAAACGTTTCCGGCTCCACACTTTGGAGATAAACACGATGCAAACGAACTGAAGAAGAGTTTGTGAAGACGCTGACAAATTATTGATAGGTTTTTGGCACATAGAAATTATTTTAGTAATTGTTTATGACCTGAAACAATAAAAGTTTAGCCAGATTTAACTTCAGACAGAAAAAATTTGCCTTTTTATTAGTATTGAATATCTGGTTTCAACTATAAAAGGTGCTTTCCAAATTTAGGCTTTTAACCAAATGTTAAACTGAACTTTATTACTAAACTTTAGAGATACAAACAAATTCAAATAAAAAATATATATCTCATCGATCCCAAAGGGAAACTAAATCAGCAGACAACCAAAGATGTGTTGTGATAAGGGCTGCAACTAACGATTATTTTAGTAATTGATTATTCGGATGATTAATCAATTAATCAGATATAAAAATGATACATTCTGCCGATTTTTCATTTAACCACTTTAGCTTTTTCTATGCAGTACTAGAAATGCATTAAAAATGCTGAGTTTGAATATCAAGCTCTTCCAGTGACTTTATACAGAAATTAAGCACTTTTCAAACCCTGGAAGCTCTTAAATTCAAGGATTTTCAACCACCTGTACGAACCCTGTGAGTGGGAACGAGGGAATGAGAGCTGATGACACAGACACGATTAAAAAGAGGAAAACGTACTTGGAGCCAGCAGATGTGAAATCCCCCCACATGTCAGAGCCGGGCTGGGCTGCAGCGACCGGAGAACCCAAGTCCAACAGCGGAGCTGAAGGCAGAAATCCTGTTAGAACGACGGAGATATTCCGGATAATACCAACTACAGTCGATGCGTTTGCAGAGCAGGACGGTACCGGTGCTGGGCTGAGCAGGTGGGAGCGTCTGCAGTCCTCCAGGCGGAGGCAGGACGCCGCTGCCGCTGGCTTTTCCTCCTGGAGGGGGAGGGAGCAGACCGCCACCCAGAGGCCGCGGCTTGGCGCCGCCTGCGTCTTTCTTCTTGATGTTCTGAAGTGATCAGATCGGTTTCTGCGTGTTTATATCAGCTCGTTTCGTTAATCATGTGATCGTCCATGCTGCGTTTCCTTCTGCTCACCCCGATGCTGATCTTGATGGTCTGTCCTTCCTTGAAGCTCAGGTCCAGTTTAGGTGCTGAACTCTGAGACGCCTCCAGTTTCGCAAGATCCCCTTCTTGTTTCACCCACCTTTAGAGACACAAACAAATAAAAAAATACTGTATCGATCCCAAAGGGAGACTAAATCAGCAGACAACCAAAGATGTGCTGTGATAAGGGCTGCAACTAACAATTATTTTAGTAATTGATTATTCAGAGTATTAAGCAATTAATCAGATAAAAAAACTTGGCACAAAAATCTGCCGATTTTTCATTTAACCACTTAAGCTTTTTCTATGCAATATTAGAAATACACTAAAAATGCAAATAAACCAATAATTCAGTTCCTTCTTAAAATAAGAAAAACATTTTAAAGCCTAAAATACAATAACATAGCACTCCTTCTGCACTCATTTGTATATTAACTGACGATTATTTTATTAACTGATTAACAATTAGATAGCAAAAGATGCTTAATAGTTGTTGTTTTTTTTAACAGATTTGAACCCAGTGAAGTTAAAACTACGCCACATGAAGATTACTGGGTGGAACATTTTTACCAAGTGTTTTCTTTTTTTAATCTTAAATGCAAGCTGTCTATATTTTTGTATGTACTTTTGGTCTTTACTGCATTTGTTCTCCTCTTACTTAAAATGATCTTGTAAAGCCACATTGAAGTCAAACGAGTCTCCACGGTCAGCAAAACCCAAACCGATGAAAGCGTGACGTCCTGAAAAGAAGAAAAAGAAAAAGAAAAGAAAAACAGACTATAAATTAAAAAGAAAATCATATAAAATACAGGGATACAAAGAGGATAAAGTAACCAAATTAACTAAAACTACTGTTAGTTATATACTGGATAGAGCTGATGCTACTTTTTTTTCTTAAATCAGAAACGTTCTCACCCGTTCCGTCCTCTATCCGGATGACAAAGTACCGGCTGGAGTCTGTGACGGCCTCCACTGCGTTGCCTGGATACTGCTCAACCGGGGCTTGTGCGTACAGCTCTCCTGCAGAGAAACGCAGAAACAAAAACAACAGATACATGAAGCAACGTTTGAGCAGAAACCCGGATCAGGCCGTTGATTAAGTAATACAAAAACATCAAGATGACGTGAAGGAAAATCAACCCTAAAACATGATTTGACTACGTTAGTCTTTAACGATCAACAACCAAAATAAGCAGTGAAGAAGTTGCTTTTTCCTGATAACATTCTGTCGTTTTAAAAAGTATTCACCTGTGTTTCTGTCCTCCAACTTGATAAAGGCCTTCTTGCCTTTGGCGGTGATTTTCAGCCTCCCACTCCACGCTGGTTCATCCAGCTTCCAGTCAGCAGCGCTAAGGGAAAGAAAGAAACAACAGGAAACACACATAATCAGAAAGGGAAGGCGGTTTGTGCCATCCGTATTTATCTGGAACATGTGATTTAGTCTCCGTTTCAGCAGCTTTAGCCGTACGCATCAGGGGGAAGTGAAATTAAGAAGGGCTGCAAGAAGAAAAGAAAATGCTTTACTATGATATTCTCACGATAAACAATCTTTATCCGTCTACTGGTTTATTTTAACACAGTTCCATTCTATCAGGATGGGCTGGTTGTGATTACAGCATGATACCTGCAGCTCCTTTAAAAATGATAATTAAGCCCTGAACTGCTTTGTCATGTTTTGCCTAAGTGGATTTAGGCCTGGAGTTTGCTTACTTTGAAGTTGTAATGTGACAAATGGTGGAAAATGTTAAGTGTTCTGAATGTTTTAGCGAAGAGTTACATTTTAATGAAATGGTTTAACTGTTAAACAAGCTAAATTATTTCCTTACTGTTTTCAACAGCACACTCCAAAGTGAGTGCTTATTTGGATTGTTGCTTCATCTAAAACTGGTTTTCCCCCCTCATTATCACAATGTTCCCCTCAAGCTTTAGGTGGATTTGGGAGTGTATGAGTAAGTCCAAATACTTACGAGCATAAACATCAGTTTAAGTTTACAGAAAAACATAACAGGAGTCTTACGGCTCACAGCAACAGCGACTTCGTGAGCAGAAACAGCACAAAGAAAAGAAATCCACTTGTACTGATTTGAAAACAAACGCTGCATTCCTGCTTCCATTATCGGACGGACGATAACGGCAAGAAAACTTCAAATAAAGAAGAAAAGTCCAGTCTCAACTGAAAACTTAAGCTTCTGATGAAACCAATTTGCTGAACGCAGCGAGGATGAAACACGCCAGGATGTTGGTGTCACATTTCCGTGAACTAGTGTTTCCAACTTTTCTATCCATTTGCCAGCTGTTTCTCAGCCAACACAAATGTTCTGAGGTTAAGATGGTAATTAATTTCAGCTAACAGTTAATACCGGCAGGGTGTGTCGCATTTACTACTGTTTTGAACCTCATTTAAAAAAAGTACTGTTAAGTAGTTCTGACAGCTCCGTTGTCCGATAATGGAATCATGAATAATAAATTAGCTTGCTGACCAGCACTTTCTCCGAGTCCTCAGAGAGAAACTTTCTCACCGATATCCACGATTGGAGGACCGCGGCGGGATTCGGTAAACATGGACCTCTGGTTTCACGCACAGCATCGACTCATAAGTGTTGTCCTCTGCCATTTTGGAAAGTTTCAGTAAACTGAAAGACAACTTCCGACTTTCAATGGACGGGCCTCCACTCTGCCGCTGCTGCTCGGCTGACGTTGAAGCCGCGGAGTTGGATCCAAACAGCGCCCCCCTGCGGTCGGGATGTTTTAGGAATGCGGCCATTGACTGGAAAAGAGCATCGACGTTTTCCAGGAAAAGAACAGCAGATGAGATAAGATTATTTTTACACTTTCTACTCTATCTGATTGTAGATTGAATGACTTCAACGTCCTTTTATTATCTCTGGCTCAATTCCACCCAGAGCTGGGTAGTAACTAGTTACATGTACTCAATTACATTTACTTGAGCAGCTCTTGAAAAAAATTACTTTTTGGCAAATAAGCCAATATTAAGTCAAATGTACACTGAACTTTTTACTTTTACTTGAGTAATTTAATATGAAGTACTTCTACTCTTGCTTGAGTAAAATTTCTGGATTTTCTACCCACTCAATAAAAAACAAACATGCTTTAATCAAAAACTCACCAAACAAAGCCACACACCTGAAGTTTTTCTTAAAGTTTCAAAAGTTTTTTATTGACAGAAACTGATTTGAAAAAAAATATATTTTCCCTGGTTTTGGTATTTTTTGTACTTATATGAATTATTGTCATTTTTGTCCTTTAAACACTGCTTTATATGCTTTATAATGTTACTCAGTGCTTCAGTAGACATTTTACCAAATACTTTACTCTTACTTGAGTAATTTCTTGGATGGCTACTTTCTACTTTTACATGAGCTCATATCAAGTTAATTGTCTTGATACTTATTTTTGATTAAATAGGGTGACAAATCTCATATAATTTTACATTTACCAGCCACTAGAGTTTGCTTTACAGTAACAGGTGTCGTAGTTTGTGTGCTCCCAGCTGTACCAGCTGAAACATTCAAGGCCTTTTTCGATTTTTTTGTATCTTATCCATCTTTTTGCAAAGCTGTGATCTGTCCTCTGAGCTTTTTAGACACTTTTGTTTACTAAGTCACATTTCCAACAACAATAAGGGCATTTCAGGTATTTTATCTCCTCCACAGCTAAATAAGTCTTTGACTGGTGGTGATTTATAAGTCTGTGATCTTTGGAAGATTTTAGTTTAATTTAATTTATTGTTTATTTGAGAGGAACAGAGTCAAAAACATAGATGAAAAAAATCTAATGTCTGCATCACAGTGTATACAGCCTCAGCTAATTTGCAACATTTATCCCTAGAAATACCTTTAACAGTTGATTAAAATGAAAAGATCAACAGTAAATATAACAAAATGATGAAAAAAAGATGGAAAACAATGTACTGAACCAAAACAATCACTATATTTAAGAATGACTACAAATCTGGTTCATATTTAGCCAATTCTTAATCCTTAAAATGAACATTTTAACGTCAGCTATGGTCTTAAAATCAGTTTCAAAGCTTACAACTTTTAATAAAGACTGTGCATCCTTGAACTAGGATCTAGTGCTTAAATGGGATAAAATCCTGGCAATGTTGGTTTTATCTATAACTGTTTAATTGATCCAGAAGTCTGCTAGTAAATATTATATTACTGTTAAAGTGCAGCAAAGATAGTTATTGAGGATTTTTGTACTGTGACTGTTGTTGGATCTGTGTGTTGATGCTGCGAAGAGTTTTGATGACGGCTTTCACATCCCTGTTAAGCTTATAATTTGACATGTCTGACCTTTTGCAGACACGCCGCCCTCTGGCCAACACAAAACACCTGCATCATCAAATGACAGGGAGCTGAAACGCTCTCATCCCGGAGGATGATCTCAGCCAGCTAATCATGGTGGCAACACTCCTCTGCTGGTGTTGGACAGATCCGCTGGGTTAAAGGTCAGCAGTTGTTTTGTTCACAATATTGTTATTTAAAGTTTCAGACAGTTTTGTTTGTTTTGGATTTTTGTTTTTTTGGCAGCAAGCAGCTTCCGTAGGAGAAGCAGACTGCAGCCTTTCCAGAGAGACTAGCTTGATGCAGTCCAAAACTTTTGCCAGATGAAAACAGCAGGCGCCTCCATGAGGAGAAAAACAATTTGACAGAGCTTGAACAGTTTAGTGAGGAAGAATGGAGGAAGAGTCCAGATGTGCAAGCCTGACTGATATCTGAAATAATTATGTAAACCTTTATTTTGTTACATACTTTAATGTGAAAATCAGTTTTTCACTTTGACATTAAAGGTTTTTGTTTTATAATTTCTTTAAAAAAAAAAAAGAAGTCAGTTTGTTGATCATAATTTTTTATAAAAGCAATACAAAGAGTAAAAGAAGAGAGTGAATACTTTTTTACAGGCACTGCATGTGTAAGCTGTGCAAATACATTTTAAACTTTAACAGCTACAGTAGTAAACTTCCTTTTCACTCAATGAGCTGCTTTTAGAAAATGAGACGCTGTCCTGTTTTCACATAAAGGTTGATCACATTATTCTGCCACCAGTTTTTAAAACAATTATTTCTCTACATTTCATTCTCACAGAAAAGATGTTAGTTCATTTCTTCAGAGTGAGATTATTCCACTGCAGGCTTTTTATTTTTATCTCTTACATCTTTTCTAGAGATGCTGATCTGCTGGGTTTCCTTAGAAACTTTTTAAACTACTTTGAATAATTTACTTTACTGCAGTTTGATAACTGGGATTAATGGGAATGGATGCATGATTTAATTTTTTTTTTGGAAAGTGCCTCAAGGTCTTTGTTGTGGCATATTATGGTCCAAGATTGTTTGCTGTTCAATATTTAATTGAAAAACAAAAACAGAACCTGTAGTGGCTGAAACATCCCTAGATAAATCCACTCTTTTCAAAGGCAACAATTTAACAAAAAGTCTGCATCCATCAACAAATTCAAAGTAAAATTCAGAGAAAAGACAAAATATTCTACACAGTATCTTTAAATGTTTATTAAAGGGTATTCAAATTTCATTTGGATTCTTCAAGTTTTAAAACAATGACATCAAATGGGCATCAAACTAGACAACCGGCTGTGAATATCTGCAATAAAGCATCATGAGTTGATCACACTGCACATCAGCTTTAAGTGATAAATCCTTTTTGCCTCAAAGCCAGACGATGTAACGTCACACATCTTTGCTAAAAAGAATACGACTGATCCAAATCCCAGAGAACGGTTCCTTTAAAGCTTAAGGTGATAGGTCCAGACCCATGCTGCCTGAAACAGAGTAAATCAACTCATAAAGGTAAACAAATGACGTCTAAATGAAGCATTTCAGTGACTAGAGCTGCTGGACAGTAGATCTCAAACTGCAACCATTTCCAGATAGGAGGCGTCGCATTGATACGTCTAAAGCGGTTTGGATAAACTGCATTCAAAGCAGAAAAAATAACAAATGCAGCTGTGAATTTGCTAAAAACAACAAAAAAAAAAAAACAACTGCTTTGTACAAGCACTAAAACAGCTTCAAATGTAATCCAAATTACCCCACTTGTGAGCGTTTGTTGGTAGGCGGGTTAATTTAAGGCGTAAAGTCACAAAAGATTCAAAGGCTTGAGGTCGAGTCGCGACTCGGTCAGTTCCTACTTCCATTTTGTAAGGTGAGAAAGACAAAAAGCTCAAGTCTTGCATCTACTTTAATATATTTCCAATTAATTTCACAACAGTTTCCATTATTTACGGTTCTGATCACCATGGAAGCCAATTGATTCTAATGAAATATGATAGAAATAATTTGCTTTATTGGAGTCGTATAGCTACATATCTTTATAGTTCTCAGTACAATTATAAACAGTTACTTCAATCATCAAATTGCTTCCCTGATGGATGAAGATTGAAGTTTGGAGGGAATGAAGTTACTGTGTTCAAAACTGCAAAGGGGCAAAATTAGAGTTTAGTTATTGGGATTCCAGCTGTCAGTTTGTTTAACTCCTCAGTTTTTAGTCATATTATGGATTTTGTAAACCATTTTCAATCGGTGGAAAACGAGCGTACGCAACAATAAAAACCCTGCTGCGTTTAAAATAAAGAAAAAAGAAGAAACCTGCCAGGAAGACTTTCGTCAAAACCAGGAAGATAAATTTGGCTTCATTCCACAGAGCGCTGATTCAAAGTTACGTTCTCTGATATTTCCTCGGCGTCTTTCTGGGCCTGATGCCGCCATCAACGCTCAAACACTTCTTCAGCTGAAGCACGGACAAGAACAATGAAACACCAGAAATTCTGATTCCTAATTGACAATTCCCTCAAACTTGATCAAATTAACGACATCGCAAATTAATGCTTCTATTGCAGCCTATTTTCTAAACAGCCAATAAATCTCCTTATTTAAAAATACTATAACACAGAAACGACAAAAAAAACAACAACAAAAAAAACATGGAGAAACAAATGTTAACAGTTTAAAACAAAACGTACACAAACACACGCACAAAAAAAAAAGAAGGAAAAAAACAAATCCAGGAAGTAATTTCATTGTTATTGCTTGTAGAAACAGATTTAGTGACTCTGTGGTTCTGATCACGGTTTTTGGCCAGAGGCTGCCTCCCCGCTGCTCTGAGCCACCATCTGCAGGACTAAGACACATTATTCGGCACTGTGCACTTTCACTCAACAGGTCCAGTCAGCGCAGCGTTCCACCGCCTTGCACTCAGTCAGCTAAACGGGCAGTTCTTGGCACTGTGCAGTCCACTTCCTCTCAACTCGCTGAGGCCTTCCTGTTGGTGGACGTCCAGCTGTGACCCGCGCGCTTCGCCAGGGAGAAAAGGCTCGTCTCGTTCTCCTCGTTCTCCCTGAAGTGACGAACACTTTGCAGATTTAAAATCGGAGCGCACATCAGAGTATCACAGTGTGCGTGGGGTGAGAGATTAAAGCCTGTTCCCAATGTGGAACCGATGGGGCTTTTGAATCCTTGACCTCTGGCCAGCCGCCTTGTAAGGTTCAACAGAGGGAAAAAAGGCAAAAGGCAAAGATCCAATCGGATCTCAAAGCAGAGAGATGGTGGACAAGTAAATTTAACACCTCATTTTAGTCAAATTTGACGTCATCCCACCACTCTGCTCTTTAGAAATCACGCAAAACACCCCGTTAATTTCTCCCCCGCTCCGCCTCTCGCCAAGAGGCAGCGGCTTCTTTGCAGCAAGCAGCTTCAGTTTATCTGCAGAGCCGGAAGCCGGAGGTGCCATCGGGACCGGAAGGCTGACGGATCACATGATTGTTTGGACGAACTATTTCCAACGGCTGCTGCTGCACATTCATACGAGAAGCCCTGTTGACACGACAACACAAACACTTAGCAGTCGAGGTCGAGCTGCAAGCCATAATCATACAAATTAAGAAAAGTTTCATACAAATATATCACCCTGTATTTTAAAATATATAGATGAACTTCACTAATTTAACACTTTAGTAACGGAAAAATCTACTGAGATGGATGTTGTGCATGTTTACTGCTACTGATGCGATGCATTACCGGTCCTGGCTTGGATTGTCCTGAGGGCTTTCCTCTGAAGAAGCACTACCCAGAATCCTCCTGCGGGCCTCTGCGTACTCTGCCTCCCGTTGGGCCAGCGACTTCATCTGCTGCGAGGGACGAGACGAGGATGCAGAGTTCCCACCTGTACCATTGTTGGAAGGACGCTTTAAGATCCGAATCTGAGGCGGAGGCGCCGCTGGGAGGGAGTCGTCTTGGACTACAATCGCTGTTCGCACCGGGGAGCTAGCAGACTTCAAACTGGTCTTCCTGCAAAAATAAAACCACTTGAGTTTATTTTTCTTAAAAGAAAACTCTAGTAATTCAGGGATTGGTCACTTACTTTGCTTCCTGGTTTATCTTTAGCTTTGCCTCAAGTCTCCTTTCAATTTCCTAAAGGGAAAACAAACCATTACCAGTTAGGTGAGCTGTAAATTTGTATTTAGATAGCTACGTGATCCGAGACACGTGAAGCATCATGTAGGAGTTCATACTGATAATATTTAAAACACAAGCCCTCTGGCGGCTGAGGTATGCTGACATTTAAAAACAGAATAAGCTGACATTTAGATAAATTCTTGCTATTTTTGTTTGAGTTATGCAAACAGCGTAACACTGACTTCATCTATGACGTATGAATACTCTCAGCTTTTTCACAACAAAAACCTCTGGAAAAGTAAAAACTACAACAAACACAGATTTCAGAAAAAAATATTCTTCAGCAGTGTGGTTAGTCTGAGTTGTATTAAAATTCAGAAAAACAAAAAGATAAATAACCATTTTAAGTTCCATAGAACACACAACAGTGATGAGTATATATTTAGAAACATGGAAGAATATAGATAATTAAACTACACTAGACTAACAAGGTTTTTGAAACTACAGCTAACATTTTACACATTGTTATTTTCCTTAAAAATACATTAAAACTAGGAGTAAATAAGAGTTTATGTATTAAAAATTTGGCAAAAAAAGTATTGAATTATTACTTTTAAAGTCAGATTTATCTATTTTTAAATTGGCATTCAACAGGAGTGCTAGCACTTAAAAGTGATGCAAAGAGAGAAAAAAGTGAGAGAAAAAAGGATCCTAATATTTCAATGTTAAATCGTTCAGACTGTGTTAAATGCTTTTTGTATTTTAATTAAAGCTTCACACTTATATTTATTCTTAAATAGATCTATTCTTTTACTGAAAATGAGGCTTTTAGTTTTTCAAAATCAAATTAAATTAATTGTAGTATAATAAAACTATTTTTTTCTAAAGGGAGAGTATTATGCATTTTCTTATAGCACTATAAAATAAGTTTGTTACAAAAATGCGGCATACATCAAAAATAACTTAAAAGAAATTTAACTTTGTAATTTGATGCCATGAAATTGGCTTGTGTCTCTTTAAGAAGCTCTTACTCTTTCCTACTTCAGCACATCATCACAATGCTCCTCCATGATGCTGTTTACAGCTATTCATAGCAACATTGGACTGAGAAGTAGGTTCTATGATGAACTCAACATATGCGCAGCTTGCCAATTGCTGCTGCCGCTAGTCTGAAGGAGCTGAGTGAGAGGAGCAACCGATTAGATCGTCCCTGAATCGCCATGGGAGATTGAAGGATTTCTCAAACATGCATGAAAGAATCAAAAACACTCCAGGTATGTTTTTAGATGATGGAATAACATAACATGATATGAAGCTAAAAAAAAAATTGTATTTTGCACGATGTCCCCACTTTAATAAAATTGAGGTCAGACATGAACTTCTATCTACAAAATCACAACCATAAATAATTAAATTCGTTCAGAAACTACCTTAATAAAAAGACCTTTACCTGTTACTCCAAACAGGAAGATAAATTGTGCATAAAGTTCCCAGTATTAGAGAATCTTTTTAGGAAAATGAAAAAAAGTGAGGATAATAATTGACCGCATTGCTGTTATTTCCGCAATAGGCGGATCTAACGTGGTTTAGGAAAAAGTTGTTACTTCATATAATTCAAACTGTTTTTCCCACTTACCGGTGCCATAATGTTTAAAAACGTTGCTAATTTAAAAGTAGAAAACAAGCTTAGTTATGACAATACCTGACGGATTCGGCCTGCAAAATCAAACTCTTGACCCAGGAAACATGGATAAGGAAATAAGGCCAAAATAAATTGCTTATTTAGCTGGAAACTGAACATTTGCAGTGACCCAGTTGTTTTCTGCCAGGTGATTAGTTTACTGTAAACCTGAAATCAGCACTATCTTATTAAAAAATGTTAGTCCAACTCACCCCACTGTCCGCAGCTTCTTCCCAGCTCTCGGCTACCTCCTCATCCTCCATGTTTAGCAGGACTCTGGCAGGCTGCCTCTTCGCTCCTCCGGAAAACTATATCCGGTCCCAGCTGATGGCATGAGACGGTAAGGCTAGGCCGGGCAGACCTGCTGGGGACTCGGGTTTCACTTGGCTTTCTGCTCTGGGGTAAGCTGAAGGAACAAATCCGTAAACCTTTATTTGGCCGCGTGTTAGCCTGACGCTCAACTGAAATGACAATCTCAACCCGACTTCCGGTTACTTTTAATTCTGCGTCAGGACCCCTTTCAGGTAAAGCGGAGTCACTTTAATAGCAAAGAAAATTTGTGAAATATTCACCAAACAGCGGAGAGATTCAGTCGGATAAGACCCACCGCTAAGCTAATGTAACCGTTTTGACTGAGGAACGGAAATGACGTTGTAACGTCAGTTGGCCACACGGCTGACGCTGACCTAATGAAGATGGCGTCATATTTCAACCACACTTATTTCGCGAAAAACTGCGTTTTGACGCCTTAATAACATAAATGTGGCCTTCTTTGGACAAATTACAATATTATATTAACTTTTTATTTTTAAACAAATTTGTGTATTTTGTAAAAGTAAAATGAAAAACTAAATGTATTCTCTACACATGTAAACATCACTTACTCGGGAGTACTTTTGTACCTTATTTGTGGTACTAAAATTCAGAAAAGTTCTTGAAAGTATAACATTAAACCCTTTAATAAGCATTAAACCGTTATTAAGCAAAACATGTTCCTAGTTTGCTTTATTATTCAGATTTTTCAGTTTCTGGCCTGGAAAAATCCCACCAATCAGAGGTAATCAAGGACAAATTGGCTGATTGACTTGTGCATCTCCATAACAAACACCTTATTTGCTTTTCTGACATTTTGAATCTTACTAAATCAGTGGCACACCTATCACATCTATTTTAAGGTATGTTTCTGGTTATTTAAGTGCAAATAATACCAATAAAACAATGTTATCAGCTTGTTTTTTTACACAGTTGCAAGTCTAGCAGCTTAAAACAACTACACCAGTGGTTTTTGGAGTTCCAGTTATGGTGCACAGTTGCTGAACTTGGTTTGTTTCTAGAGTCAGCACCCAAACCTGGTATTGCTGTCACATATGAGTTGACCACTTTCTGGTTACAAGTCAGAAAATAATTTGGATTTGGAAATGACTGTGATACTAGAACATTTTATTCTCTTTATTTATGTGTTCAAACATATTTTCCTTTGTGTGCTCTTTTTCAACACTGAAGTCAGAATTATGGGTAACCAGAAATTACTTCCAGCAGCGGAAATTGTTTGCAAAGCAGCCCTGAGTGTAAGATCCAGTATGGTTGCAGTGCTCATACCATAGTGAAAATTGGTGGTTCATTGTACAAAATCAATTAGTGATGCTCTTTCAGTGTTTAAGTGCGGAAAATACTGAGAAATGCATTGTCATTGTGCTGTATTGCTAACAGCAGTTAGCACTACAATGGTAAGCAATGATTACTGTTTTTTTTATATGTGGACATTTCTGAATAATCGAGAGTTAAGGATCATGACACTAAGAATAAGAGCCCAGATTCAAGAGGGTAACACTAGTTTCCGGCTGGTTGGACCCTAAACATGAGGTGAGAAGCTTCATCATCCAGAGAGACCTCAAAGTAGATTTCAGTACAAGCTTTCCCAGCAGAAGATTGCTTGCACCATCATTGCCTCTGCCAGCTTGTCTTCTTCCCAGTGTGCATCCTGATGTCATGTCTCACCCAGGCAAGTGACAGAAACAGGCATCCTGACTGACACGCCAGGCGTTACTCTGTAAGCTTCTATGTTGGTAATGGATGTGTGACCGGTGCTTGTATAATGCTTTATCAAGACCAGAGGACCCCGAAGCACTTCCTGTTCAGTCATTCAGTCATTCATGCACCCATTCACACACTGATGGTGGTAAGCTACATTGTAGCTGTACAGTAGGGCAGTTTGACAGAAGCAAGGGTGCCAGGCACCGGCGCCAATGGGCCATCTGACGACCAACAGCAGGCAAGGCAGGTGAAGTCTCTTGCCCAAGGACACAACAATGGAGCCTTTCAATTCAATTCTAATCAATTTAAAGAATCTTGATAGGATGCTACAGCGGTGAATGTGAGTCATAGCATGTGTTTTGCTCTTCAGTGCATCTGAAGAGGCCTTTGAGTGAAGAAATGCTGTTGTTGAATAGGATGATTGTTTTCTTATTCTGTTTTGACTTAATCAACCTTCCTTTGTACAATCAGCTTTATAGACTCCATAACAATCCCTAGGTAAGATTCAAGGCTCTTTATCAACTTGTTTAGCTTTTTTAAAACGGTGGCCCAGAATATGATTGCAAATGAGACTGCAGTCTAAACAAGAGATCTTTGCACAGAGTTTCCAACTCTTCTGTGGGTCAACAAACACTAAACAAATAGACTGATTGCTATCAATTAGTCAATAATATTTTGTCATGAAACCTGAACACCGTTTTTTCAATATACATACATATCTATCTCTATAAATTGCATGTCTTCCTCTTTGATCAACAGTTGGGAGAGCAGAGCCTGGGCCTGATGAGACCCACCCCTGGTGCCACACACATCCCCCGCCTTTACACACTCTGTTCCGAAGCGGAGCTCCGCTGCTAAGGGAAGGAGCTGCTCTTATAGCGGAAGATGGCGATTGCATGGAGGCAGCACAGGGACCAGCGGAGCTGATAACCGGGGAGAAGGAGGACATATACACACCCAGAGCCCTGAAAATAACTGACCTGGAACAAAGGTATGAACCAGATTTATTTATTTTTTTCACTAATACACGGTAAAATTAGCAACATTTCAGCGGAGAACCCTGCCATACACAGTTCTTCTACTGAGGCTAATATTAGCAACGATTATATACACAGACAATAATGGAGGTAGTATCTAGCTGATGCTGACTGTGGATGTCATGTCGGCAAGACATAGAAGAACTGATAGATGTTCATAATTTGCCATAAAAGTATAATTTGGGGAAAATATGTGTTATAAAGCTTGTCAGTTGAAGATGAAGTGGTACATGTAACTACTGTTAGCCTGGTTACAGCTGGTAGGCTAGCTAGCGTTAGCATATGCTAGAAAACCAGGATCAACCGTTAAATTCATCAAGTTAACAGGTCGGTAAACTGTGTTTTTATGCATGAAGTAACCTATATTATCTCTTAACACTATACAACTTTAAAATGATTTGGAAGCGGTAGAAAGCTTTTAAAAGTAGTTAGCATTAGCAGTCCAGTGATTCATTTATTATGTGGAGGCTAAAGATAGCTAGCTAGACGTGGCTAATAGAACAAACTGGGACGAACGAAGCCGAACAGTTTGAAGAATCAACTATTCCGATTATCTGAGCCGTTATGCACGCAGTGTCAGAAAATGTTCACCCTGGTCACACCTTCATAACGCCGCTAAGAATTTTCAGCAGGAGCAAATCTGTTTCACTTTAATGCAAGGCTTTGTCGTCGTTATGATTCAGTAGAAAGACCCAAACAAAGCAGGTAAATCTCCCCCAGGTTAAAGGAGAAAGTGACACTTTGACCCATCACTGCATGAAATTTGGTGATAATCATGTTTATGAGCACTGTTGTGTACGTCATCAACATGTCTTCATGTGTCTCAACAGACAATAATGTCCCTTTCCCCCGACAATGAAGATGGATACTTTGTTGCCATGGATACTGAGGATGAGGGTGCAGAGACTGCTGCGTTAAGAGACGAGGTGGAGGGAAAGATGGGGACCTGTAGTCAGGAAGGGAACATGGACACTGGTGCCAAAGGGAAGGGCAGGTCGATGGTCGAGTTGCCAGAGGAAGTCCTGGAATATATTTTATCTTTCCTCTCACCTTACCAGGAGCACAAGACCGCCGCACTTGTGTGTAAGCAGTGGTATCGTCTTATTAAGGGTGAGTTTGTCAAATTTTGATGCCATTACGATTAGTGTCACACCATTGTTTGGTTAATGTGGAAATAACAGCGCTAAGGTGTGTTTGCCGGTTGGGAAGCTTTTCTTTTCTCTGTTGCTTTATCTTGTTTTTTTCTGAACAGGTGTTGCCTATCAGTGTTATCATGGGTTTTTGAGAGCTGTCCAGGAGGGAAATATCCAATGGGAAAGCCGGACATATCCATATCCTGGAACCCCCATCACTCAGCGCTTTTCACACAGTCAGTATACATGGTTTTATATCACTGAAGCCAGTCGATAACTTTTCCCCACTTAACTCCTGCAATTAAAGGTGGAGCCAAAGTTCTTTGCAAGGTCACCATATCATAAAGAAGTGATACTTTTATTAGTTTTAAAGACTGGAGATAACTAAGTTTAACTTCAAAATAAATTCATGATGTCTGAATATCATTTGTAGACTTTACAACACACAAATTATATATTCATACATCTGGTCCTCTTTCAAACTGTCACATCACAACTACAAACCTCAGCCTTTTTTTCAAGATTTTATCTAGAAACCCAACATAAAGTAACATATTGTCAAGTGGATTAAAATAAAGGATACATGGTGTTCAAAATCTACCAAATAGAGTCTGAATAGTTTGAGATGTGAATTTGTATTCAGTCAACTCTGTAGATACAATGTAGCTATAAGCCTTGTCTTGAGTTTTGTCCCCACGTACTTTATATCTGATGTAGTTCTCTGGAAAATATCTCGGGCAGATTGGACGGAGAGCTTCTGTTAACATCAGATTTCAAGTCTTGTCCCAGACACTCATGTGGATGTCTAGACTGTGAAGTTCTAACATTTGAATATGTTTTAAATGAAATCATCCCATTGTAACTCTGGCTATGTTGTAATTACTGTCCCGCTGCTCCTCTTTCAAGTCTTTTGGAGACTCTAACATGTTTTCTTTCTAAATCGCCTGGTTCTGTTTCCATCCACCTTCCACTCAACTCTGAACAGCTTTCTTGTTTCTGTTGAAGAAAAGCATGAGTACTGCATGGTGTGTTCGGGTGTGTTAACGTCACACCATGGAGTGCGGAGTGTGAAAGTTCATTTTTGGACTTTCCAGAGATTCATCTAGTTATTTGCTGACTAGAGGCAAACAGTAGTTTGGCTTTTTCTTGCCACGTTTTTCTCCAGGCCCGACGTTTGGAGTGCTCAGCTGGTAGCTGACTGATCTCTGCAGCTCCTCCAGAGTTACTATGTATTTCTTTCTCTTGATTAAAACTTTCCTTTCTTTTTTATTTACGGGTATCAGATTATACTTGGCTGTGTATAAAGTGCAATTTTCAGACTTTTAGCTTTAAAAAATACCTTGAGATTCACAGGACCACGTTGTGTTGGCCTGTCACATATAGGTTTATGTTTATAATGTTTCAAAATACGAAAAAGTGAGATGAATATTTTTGCAAGGAGCTGTATGCAACAGTTCCCTAATGGTTTTTAAACATTGTACCAGTAATCTTGTGTTTATGTTTTTCAGGTGCGTGCTATTATGACTCAAATCAATCCATGTATGTTTTCGGAGGCTGCACTCAGAGTAGCTGCAACGCTGCCTTTAATGACCTATGGAGACTGGACCTCAACAGTAAAGAGTGGATCCGCCCTTTAGCTTCAGGTAACGACCGAGCAGGAACAGGAACTCCAAGCTATAAACCAGCTGTCCAGTTTAAAGACGTTCTTTTATATTTTTATGTGTTGTCCTATTTTCTTTTAACAATCAAGCATCGTCTTCAGCAAAATGTTAGCTTCCTTTGTGTCTTCTTCCCCACAGGCTCCTATCCGTCTCCAAAAGCTGGCGCGACTCTGGTGATGCACAAAGATCTGCTGGTGCTGTTTGGAGGCTGGACGCGCCCCAGCCCTTACCCGCTTCACCAGCCAGAGAGGTTCTTTGATGAAATCCACACCTACTCACCTTCAAAAAACTGGTAAGATGAACTCCAGTCATCCAGAGGGTGCGGTTTAGACAAAGCCTTGATGTCTTACTTAAGCTGCTGATCATCCCTTGTGTCGTTTTCTTCTATTTCTTCAGGTGGAACTGCATAGTAACGACACATGGACCGCCACCCATGGCAGGCCACTCGTCATCTGTAATAGGAAACTCCATGATAGTGTTCGGGGGATCGTTAGGAGCACGACAGATGTAAGATTATTTTATGAATCGCACTGTAAAGTCAGCATTTAAATGTGTATGGTTGATTGTGAAAGGATGTGGCTGGGGAGAAATATTGTAGCTCATCAGAGTAACATTAGGAGTTCACAGCTGGTAGAGGTCAGGGGTCGGCAACCCTTTCGATTCATAGATAAACTTTTGTCCCCGCTGCTACAAAATAAAACTTGCTATGAGCCGCAAAAAAAATATTTTCTAAATATTTGCTACATAAAATGGTTTGTGAAACCTAACAAATTAAATTTACATTGATTTCTATTTTTAGTTCTCAAAACAAAATGAATCCTCTATTACAAAATGTATTGAGGTGAACCTTTTCTATAAATGTGGAAAAGGAATTAAGATCCTTTGCATAGTTTGCAAAGGATAGCTCAGGTAAAGACCGAGCCCATTGTAAAAAAGCCCATTGTAGCTATTAAATGTAGAAAAAACTCAGAATATGACAATTTCTTATTGGTTAGCTAATCAAAAGTAAAGTAAGAGCCACATGTTGCAGACCTTTAATATTGATGAACTAGTAGAAGTCAGAGTCGTGGTAAATCTAGTGTTTACACTTGTATTGTAACGTTTTAACTACATTACAATGTAAGCAAGGCAGATTTAACAACTTAACATGAAACTCTTCACTTTGGTCTGTATTTCTACATAAAAATCATTGGTTGTCTCCACACTGTAAATAGAAGCAAGTCTATCTTCATGTAGAACAGCAGCCAAGAGTAAAAACAGGAAATGAATAGAATCTAAAAACAGACGTATCATTTGTTGTCTCTCACTTTGGGAAATAATTGTTTTTAACATTTTGCTCTTTATACATGGGTTCTCATTTCATCAGTTCATTAGTTTTATACAAAATCGTGTTGGAAGTATCGAGGATAACATTCGTGAGTGAAAATTCAACCATTTGCAGTCTACTGTTTTAATATTGTTTGTTTATTGACTGGTTCTGATCAGGAGCAATGAAGTCTGGGTTCTCGATCTGGAGCAGTGGTCCTGGTCCAAACCGCCCACATCGGGTCCATCGCCTCACCCACGAGGAGGCCAGTCACAAGTACGAAGGCCTGTTTTTCTTACTTAAAGCAAATAGATTTATTTGAACTTCTTTTTTTTGTATTTTGTGTACATTTTGAAAATTGATTGTGCAAATTGTTTTTCCTCTTTCAGATTGTTATTGATGAGAAGACGTTGCTTATATTGGGAGGCTGTGGCGGTCCAAATGCAGTAATTTTTTTATTATCCAGTTTTTTTCCCCAACTAACAAATTTACTGACAACAAAAGAACAATTATGGGTTTCCACTGAGGGATTTTACAAAACACGTAGTTTTGAAAAATCACAACCTACAGGAAGAGAAAAAAAGATGGTGACAGAAGTTGTGGAACTTCGTCCACATTTGCCATTTCTAACTCAGAACTGCCCTCTAGTGGATGTGGTGCCTAACAGCTGCGCCAACATGTTGAATGCTTTGAAGGCATGAGGGCAGGAGACGTATTTACATGCGTAACAGGACCATAACTAGGCCTTTAGCCGCTTCGTCTGGTGATCAAGAAGCTGGAGACATTTCATTCATCTGCTATAGTCTCCGTTGTGAAGCCGCCTCCAAGGGATTTTACTTTTGACAAATTTTTCTGAAATTGTCACGTTTGGCCTTCAGGTTTTTATGCAGCTCTTCAGAATAGAAATGATGATGAATATCAATTTAATATGAATAATTTTATTTTTGTTTTATTCAAGTTTATTTAATCAAGGACAGAACAGTAAATAATGCTTCATGGTAAAAACAAGCAACTTTTCTTTATTTTTTTTATCTGAAGGTTTTCTAGCCAGAAGCTAATTTGCAAACTGTCCTTGGTTAGACATTTAAAAAAAAAGATGGCTTTATTTACAAAGCCTAAAGGGACCAAAGTGCTGTTGAGAATAAAAGCTTTTAAAACATTACAAATGCCATTATAAGGACACAAAAATCCCTGATTGTTAATATATTTCTAGAAGTGATATTTTAAGCTCTTGCCTGCTTGGCGAACATCAACATTCATATTTTAGTTAATTCTTTCCCATTGTGGTTCTCAGCTTCTGAAAGACGCCTGGCTCCTCCACATGGAGGGTCCAGCATGGAAGTGGCAGCAGCTGCAGGTGGAGAACGAGGACCACGGCGCCCCAGAGTTATGGTGCCACCCAGCTTGTAAAGTGAGTCTTCGACCCGATTACGTACCAAATCAAATTTGTACTGACATGTTGCTGTTCTATGCTTCCCTACTTCCACTTTCTACACGTCAGCAGTCCATTGAATCACCCCGAAATGGGGCAGAGCGATGAGGACTTAGAAATTTATCACAGTGTTTTCTGGTACCACTGTGATAACAATAAAAATTATAATTAAAAAAAAAACTATTTATTACTTCTTTTTTATGTAACTGTATAACTAACCCTTTAGTATATTACAGATAAGTTCATTTTTCAGGTATTTTGGAGAGAAATTGTCATAAAGAGGACTAAATGTCACCAACATTGTGAATCAACCTTACATTATGCTCCTTTATTTAAAAGATATTTCTTGTGATTATGGTTCTGATCCCCTTTTGAGACAGCTGAGTGTTTTTGCATTTGATGAATTCTGATTCCCGATCAAATAAAAGCACTGAAAATAACAACATTGGTAAAATGAAGTTGATCTTTGACATAAACTTCTGTATCAATCCAGACCTGGATGATGAACTGAAAATTAGTAGATTATTGCATATTGCTGTTATTTTTTATGATTTAATGGATATAAACTATTTGTATGGTCAGTACCCAACACCCTGTGGTAAATGTCTCTATTTCTTACCTGTAACGTTGGGATATAAAATGACGTGAAGCTGCCTTCATATTGTGTGTTTGTCTCTGACCTGAGGTTTTCCTCCTGCGTGTTTCTGCCAGGTGGGCCAGTGTGTCGTGGTTTTCTCCCAGGCTCCTTCCGGCCGCGCCCCTCTCAGTCCAAGTCTTAACTCGCGACCTTCCCCCATAAGTGCCACGCCCGCCCCTCTGGGCCCGGAGCCCCCCTCCCTGCGCTCTCAGTCCCCGATTCGAAGCGGCGCCGCCGGCGTGGTCCTAGGAGCCGCCGAGGAGGCTCCGTGTGTGAACGGTCGATGGGGCACGCTCAGACCGCGACCCTCAGCCAGAGGAAGCGCCAGAGACGGGAGCCCCTCCTCGTCCCAGCAGCCGTCTCCGTCTCAAGGCCCCGACAGCCCCCCCCTCCCTCCGCTCCCCTCTCTAATAAACGGGTCGTCCCCGTCGCCCCGGACCAGCCCGGCCCAGGGCTGCTCCCCCCCGTCCCGTCCTCACCTGCCAGGCTCCACAGACTACGGCTGGGAGTCGCCTCCCTCTGCCGCTCCGCACCACGACGTCCCAAATACTAACGGCCTGCACACGCCGCCCTCCGGCTCCCCGCTCACGCCGCCTGGAGCCGTGTCCCCCGCTGCCCTAAGGCGAGGCCTGGAGGCAGTGAAAAACAAATCTTCCTCATCTTCACCTTCGTCTTCCCTTCAAACACAGGGGGCTTCTCCCATGAGCGGTGGAGGAGGAGGGACCGGCCCCTCAGGAACCCCTCCGTCCTCCTCGTCCAGCCCCCCGCAAGCCGCAGTAGCCGATGGACACGCCATCCCGCCCATAGCGCGGCGCCTCGGCCATCACCCACCTCAGAGCCTGAATGTAGGCAAACCGCTGTACCAGTCGCTGAACTGCAAGCCCATGCAGATGTACGTGTTGGACATTTCCCGGGCCAAGTCCGCGGGGGTCGTGTCCTGGAAGGTTTACGGTAACGGGACGCCCGCGGCCGTCACGGGGCCTCCGGAGACCAGCCTTCACACCGTGGTGCAGGGCAGGGGGGAGCTCATCATTTTCGGAGGCCTCATGGACAAGAAACAAAATGCTAAATACTACCCTAAAACCAATGCTTTGTACTTTGTACGTGCTAAGAGGTAATGCAGCTCCGGACGGGACGTTACATTCTGCAACAACATAAGGGAACTAACACACAAGGCCTTTTACCTGTAGGAAGGATTATAAGAGAACTTTATCAGTGCTAGATGTTTCACTTGAATTTCACTATTGTTCCTTCTGCCTACCGAACGCATTCGTAAGGAAAAACTTTAACTACACTTTGACAAAATATTTGCTTGAATGAGAATTGTCTGTGTGCGAGTTTGTTTAGAGAGGACCAGACATTTTTATTGCCCCTCCACCCAACCCCAATGATAAACAACCAAGCAAAACATTTGTGTGTGTGAGTCTCCCCTTCTAAACTCTTGAAAAGAGAGAAACCAGTTGATGAATACCTTGCTTTTTCTATCTCTCTTTCAAAGCCTGCAATGTTTACATAGAAACGGCGTGTGTGTGTGTGTGTCTGCGTGTGTGTTCGTATGCATGATGGTGGTTAAAAGTGGTTGACTAATGTGTGTCGGAGAGTCGACGGCGGCTGAGCGATGTGGCACTGTACTATAAATAAAGTTGAACAATAAAGGCCTCCATGTCTGCTCGGTGCTGGAGTTTGTTCTTGTCTGGTGTGGAGAAAACGCGGCTGCTTTTCCGCTAAAACAAAGTGTCTCTTTGTTGGGTGTAATGACATTAGATGTTCTGCCAAAGTGGAGAGATGGTGGCATCGTCTGTCCATCTGCTGCTCTTCTCTGCTCCACTTCACAACTTTGGTTCAAATCAATCCAGCAGGACAAAACTTAAACCTGAAGAGAAGTTAAAACCCAGATGACAGAATCCTTAGATTATTGTCTCTACACAGAAATGTTTGTGGTAAAGAAAACCAACTAACTTAGCAGACAGCTGAAAACACATTTAGATCCACAACTTCCTACCGCTGTCATGGATTCAAATACTTTTCAGACACTGATTAACTTAAAAAAAATTAAATATATGAATTCCCAAAAAAGTTTGTTACGTATATTATCAGAAGTTGAGAACGCCTTGTTGATGCAGCTGCTCCATGTTTACTGGGCATCTTCCTTTCTGCCCTGTGTCTGAAGGTCACCAGCAGTGCAGACATTTTTTTTTTTTAAAGAAAAATGGATTATTTCTTAATATGGGATGATTTTTATCAAACTAAAGATAGTAAAATTGCAGATCAAATGGAGGATTTTCTGACATAATTCCAGAATGGAGCAAATCTGATCTTATGAAGAAAGGCAGTTGAGGCTTTTTTATAGAGCGGCATTTCCACAGAAGAAAAATCTTAAAATAAAACAGATGTTGGGTTCAATAAAAATAGCTTCTCATTTGTTAACCAGTCTTCTGCATTTAATTTGTTTTACCAATTGATCAATACAGGAAGTGATCCATGTCTTCTTCTTGTTGCTGAATCCAAAAATTAGCAACTTGTTTCCTTCTTTTATTCATAAAATCATGTTTTAGATCTAAAATGATGGTTTATACATCACTTTTCTACAAAAATATGACTAGTTTTTTCTCTCCAGTAAAGTTTTGTATATTTAGTTAATCATTGAGAAGAACAAGCAGGGCCGGATTTTCATGGATGTGGGCCCTGGGCTAGAAAACCTTTTGGTGCCATATTCACTAAAGAGAAATTATTTTTCTAGTAAATTAATAGGTAATCCTAAACATAACTGAGTTATTATACCAACTGATGATGGTAAGTTTAATACATCCTTTGACCAGTAGCTCCATGAAATTTTATTACAGTTCACTTTATATGGACCTATGATAGTTTATAAAGTACAACGTTTGTGAAACATGCACTCATTAAAAAGAAATACAATTTTTGAATAAAAAAAAAATCTGTACCCTCATTTTCAACCCCCCCCCCAAAAAAATCTGGCTCCTTCCCCTGAAAGCTGTTGCTAAAGTCTGGCTCAGGCCCCAAGTGTTTTCAATTTGACCAATTTAGTGACAAAAAAGTCTGGACTTCTCTGGTCGCTGAGGGAAGCAGCGACATCTAGCGGCTGCTTTACACCCTACAGGAAGTAAGAGTCATCTCAACTTCAAGCATTCAGATCAAGTTTCATCACAAATGCCTTCGAGCTTTGAAAAGATGTTTCAAAATTAGCTAAAGGAATCACACGTAAAAAGAAATCCACAAATAACTAGATTGGAATAGAAAGAAGTACATAAAACGCAGCTAAATAAAACGAGTGTTTATGTTTGTTTTGCTGGTGGGATTATCCAGATTACACTGTTGGGAGCAGGTTTCTCCTGGTATTGACACTGACCGACTCTGCCCTGCTTTCTCCTCACCCACACGTTAACCTTTTACCCAGAGAGCTCCGATAGGAGCAGCGCTGGGGCCGAGCGCCGCTCCGGCCTCTGATTGGTGCTGGCCGGGCCCAGCGGTGACGTGGCAGGCTGCGCCGGGCCCGCATTGGCTGCGGCGTGGGGCAGAGGAGGAGACTGTAACAATGAATGTGCTGAGGACACATGTTTACAATGAGACGAGGAAGAATGGAGCTGCAGGCTGAAGGCTGTGGGGCACAGAGGAAAATCAGCGCACACAGCAGATAAGTGGACCAGTGAGTTTTTATCTCCTTTCTGCAGGTAAATCTACTTCCGGTCAGTTTTACTGTTGTTGTAGATGTTTGAGCATAGAGTTGAGCCACTGTTCAGAAAGTCATACAGAGGAAAGTGTTTTGATCTGAGCATAAATCTTGCCAAGCGTTCTAGTTTAAATATTTTGGTGCACTTGGAAGAGGACACTATATACTGATAGTAACTTTTCAGCAAGATGTAGAAGCTTGTTTTGAGTAAATATCTCATTAATATAGATAAATAATTACTAGTTCCACTGGCAGATATTTTCACTTGCAGCAAGACATTTTACCTATATTATAAGTTAAATTATCTTCCAGTGGAACTAATAGTTTTCTAGTGAAACGAGCTCTTATATCTTGGTGAAAAGTTACTTGCAAGTCAGTTTGGTCTTGCTTCAAGTTTACCAGAAACTAGACCACAAATACTCTGATTTTTGTGTTTTTTCAGTGTGTACTTTTGTCATTTCAGGAGGATTTTCCGTCATCCTCAATGTTGTGGGAAAAAGTGAAGCTTCGACCTTGGGCTTTTTGTGAACCAGCCAAACGTCAGACGTGAGAAGTGTTCACTTAATAATGAATGCCTTCGATTGGAGGTGGAGGCTCCTGCGTGTGCACTCCCAGACAAGGAAGTGAAGGAGAGTGACGACAAAGAGGGCAGCAGAGTGGCGCAGTATCGTTCTGTAACTGACACAAACATGCAAAGCAGACAATAATTCATCCCTGCAGCTGATAAACTGCACAGCTCCCTTCTCTTCCTCTGCACTGACAAACCGTATGGACCACTCAGGGATGACTGGCGCCCAGCTGCTGGAAACTTCCCCCAAAGAGTCAGCGTTCTCCCACAGGATGGCTTCTCCTGCCGTCCCCCGCAGTGTTTTGGGGCCCCCTCCGGCCGTCTGGCCCCCTCTGGACTTTGCACTGGGTGCTCTGGCCTGCTGTGCGGCCTGCGTGTTCACCAATCCGCTGGAGGTCGTGAAGACACGTCTGCAGCTTCAGGGGGAGCTCCGCGCTCGGGGGTCCTACCAGATCCACTATAGGGGGGTCCTGCATGCCCTCTGGGTGGTGGGCCGCACAGATGGGCTCCGGGGCCTCCAGAAAGGGCTCTCGGCGGGGCTCATCTACCAGGCCGTGATGAACGGGGTGAGGCTGGGCTCTTACTCCTGCTGTGACTCTCTGGGCATCACCGCATTTCATGGAGGCAGCCTGCTGTCAGGGGCCGGGGCCGGGGCCCTGGGGGCCCTCATCGCCTCTCCTGCCTATCTGGTTAGTAAATCCAGGTTCAAAAACACTTTGTTGATCCTAAAGGGGAATTAAATGTTGTCGTCACTCGTATTAATTCAAAATTCTTCAAGGGTTTGTTGTAGATGGTTTCGAGCAGGAAGGATCTCCTGTAGCAGTCTGTATTACAGCACATTTGAAGAAGCCTCTGACTAAAGACACATTTTCTAAGACAGTGAACTTCATCCTTCATCCTGTAGAATGATTCAAACTGCTGTGCTTCTCTGCAGCCTTTTATGGGTCGACACAGTGAGGTTCTGCAGGGTTAAAACATTAAAAGGAAATCAGCTAACGTGAGAGAAAATGTAAAACAAGTGGATTGTTCTGGTTTTGTTTTATAACCTTTAATTTTTTTTTATTTGGTCATCCTAATAAAAAGAGAGGGCCGTCTCTTTGGGCCACATCAAGTTCATGAATGTCCTAAATGCTGGTTGTGTCAGAATGAATTGATAAAACCGATTAACAAACCACTGAAATATTAATTAATAGATTTCTCTGCATTCATTAAGTACTAATTAAAATTAAATAACATTGAACATCCAGGATTTCGGGATTGTTTTTGGGAATTTTTTGCAATCAAAATCACTGATTTAGTGATACTAATTTAGAAATATTTGCAGGAAATTTTGCAATATTTGCGCTCATGTAGGACATTAAATATGACTTTTTATTATTCATACATAATTTAGCTAAAATTTTAAATACTTCAATAAATTTGGAGCAGCAAATTTAATTAAAATATTTTTACATTTCAATGTCATACATTCAGATAACATCTCTATATATAACATAATAACAACAATAATTATAATAATAATAAAAATTACTGTGTTTGAGAAATCATAGGCACTTATAAAAATGTTGACAAATTTTCAAAATTATTTCTTGTATCAAATCAATACAATAGATATTAATTGATATTATTGTTGAGTGGTTGCAGGTTTCTTCTTGCTCTTTTATGTTTCTCATGTGTGATAGGAAGTTAAAACTATTGTGTAAGGCAGACAGAATCAACACGTGTATATATGTGTGGTAAAGAAAACCAAATTAGTTAATGAACAACTAACATTGCAGACGCAGCTGAAAATGCAGAGACCTAAGAAAGACTTTGGTACTTACAGCCTCCATAAATATGGATGTTCATGGTAAAAACATGTGCAGAGCTTTGTTTTCTAAACTTTTAGTTGCTTTAAATGTTTTAATTATCACTCCGACTGTAGACAGGGTCCGGTTCAGTCCAGTAGATATTTTATTGCAGTTATTTCTTCAGTTACGGAGACCAAAGTATGACATCATGTTTTGGTCCATTTCAAACCAGGAAAAATACAAACTTGCTGTAGAAAACCACATTTCTGTTTGTGACCATTGTAATGTCAAAGCAGGACGTCACATTTGGACACCTTGGCGGGTAGCAACCTGCTACTTTTGAGTCAAATTATGATGAGAAATAATTAAATTTTCTTACTTATTTATCTTCAACTGTGACACTGAAAATAAAACCCTGCAGCTGAAACCCGATCCTGTTGGCTAATATGATCTTCTCCGGCGTTGTGTTGCTTGTTTTTGGGTTAGCTGCTGCAGCATCAGTAGAAATCCAGCAAAAGGTTTTGTGATGCTAGAAATCATCCTTTGAAAACTGTTTGTGCAGTTGAGGAATGACTCTGCATGAACCGGCTTGTTGCTACTTCTGTTTCTAACAGGCTTGACACAATACACACCGACTGTTCAGCTGCATATTTTAGCAGAAAATAAAGATTGAATAGGACTTGTGTTGGTGTTGGTCTCTCCTTTTGACCGAGGAAACCAAAACAAGAGTTGTCCGCTCAGGTCTCCTCAGATGTCTTCGTTCTATTTCCGCCCCAGCAGAGCAGCTCTGTCTGAATGTGTTTGTTTGATGCGTCTTAAATTACATTTACTGCAAGGGAGAATTTAATATAACCCAACCTTTCCTCTTTCATCTGCTCTGTTTGTTTTATGAGTGTTTTCCTGACCGGTTTGCTGTTTCTCTGCTTTAGCTTCTACTTCATGCGTTCTGAGCCACCAAACATTTTTGCACCATCATGGCAAGACGATACTGTTTGTGTCCAGCTCACTAAATTGTACATCTCTTCTTCTTCTTCTTCTGCCACAAAACACATGCGAGCCGCGGCCCCATCTGGGTCCTGCTGTAAACAAACAAAGTGAGGAGTTTTACAGTCTGTATTTAAGTGACTATTTTATTCTTTTGTGGCCTGCGGCTCATTTGTCTCTGTCAGGTGTGTTTGTTTTGTTCCTGTAAAGGCGTGTGTTGTGTAACATACAGGCCTTTATCCTGTCTGCACTTCAGTGATCGTCAGAGAAATAAAGGAGTTTAAGACTTTGCACTGTGTTTTTCTCCACAGGTAAAGACTCACCTGCAAGCTCAGACTGTGGATGCAATCGCTGTTGGTCACCAACATAACCATCTGGTAAGAAAAATATCAGAGCATTGTGTTTATAAATGCTTGTCATAAAAAACTTTGTTAGGTTTTGAAAGAGGTGCAAGTTTTGAATCTAACAGAACTAATTTGAATAATAAACTGAACTTAAACTGGAATATATGCATGTTTGGATTAAAATGATTTAATTTTAATGTAAAGGAGATAAACAATATAAAAGAAAATCTAAAGAAGTGCCAACAATTTATTCAGAACAGTTTAATTAAATGAACCTCTGTTATTATAATTATTCTTTTAAAAAACAAAGAAAATGTCACATCCAAAACTCAGAATAACCAGAAAATCTGAAAATAAGTCTAATTTATGTTCAGGAGTGCAAATAAATGTTTGTTTGTTTTTGTCTTCTGACGTTCAACAGCAAAACAGCGGAAACTTAAAGATGCAAATCTTTGGCCAAACTGAAGGCCAAAGATTATTGACAACACTGTAAAAAAAAAAAAAAAAGTGCCTAATTTACAGTAAAATACCAGCAGTTGTGTTTGCCATAGTTTTGTATAAATATGGACTTTTACCATATAATTATGTAAATGTGGTCAAAAGTGTAAAATTCTGGCAATCACAGCTGCCGGTATTTTAACGTAAATTAGAGACGTTTTTTATTTTGTTGTTTTTGTTCTTTTTTTACAGTGTAGTGTTGTTGAATTTAATACTTTATTCTATGTGTAATGAATCTGTATAACAGAGTTTCTGAAATAAGTGACCAAAAATATTGAACTTTTTCATGACATCCAAATTAATTTTCATGTAAATCTGAGATTTACATGAGGTTTACCTTTAGCGTAAATATCAAATACCTTAAAATCATTTCTGCTTCATTTAGTTTGTATTTATTTAGTTCGTCTCTCTAAATCATTCTGTGATTTTCAGTGAGTTTAAAACAAAATAAAATTGTTTCAACACTTTAATCAGAATAAAATAAAGACCAAATCTCTGTAAGTGTGTAGAGACTGATTTAAATACATCTTTTCTTTTTCCTCAGGGTGTGTCTGATGCCTTTGTTACCATCTACAGAAGAGACGGTCTGACTGGGCTGTGGAGGGGGGTAAACGGGGCAGTTCCCCGGGTCATGGTGGGGTCAGCAGCTCAGCTGGCGACCTTCACCTCCACCAAGGACTGGGTGTCACATTCTCAGGTACATAAAGTAAATTACCTGACATGTAACATATTCTTTAGGGTTGAAATGATTTAGCGTATTAATCAAAATTAATCAACTAAATTTGTATTTGATTAGTCATTAACTGGCGTATACAGGCTGAAAAAAAGCCAAAAAAGAAAAAATATTCTAAAACAATATTTACATACACTTTGCATTTAAGATATAAGAAAAAAGCATTGTATATAGATATTTTCTATCCAGAACTTCTCAACTGGTTTCACCTGGTTCAAATTCTGTAAAAAATAATTTAAGAAATCTCTTATTAATCACCTTTTGTCTACCGTTTATTAATTGGTCAATCCAAAAATAATAACGAACCGATCAACTCTGTATTGTTGTTAAGCAGAAAGACCAGGAATATTTTCTTAGCTGCAGATTCATCCGTTGCTACAAATCAACTGATACATAAATATATATGAATACAGCTCCGGAAAAAAAAAAAAAGAGACTACATAAGATGATCAGTTTCACTGATTTTACTTTTTATAGGTTTATGTTTGAGTAAAATTAACATTTTTATTTTATTCTATGAACAACTGACAACATGTCTATGGTGTTACAAGCAAAAATTTAGAATTTATTTGCAGAAAATGAGAAAATGTCAAAATAACAAAAAAGATGCAGTTCTTTCAGACCTCAAATCATTCAAAGAAAACAAGTTTATTTAGAAACGACAACACTAATGTTTTAACTCGGTTCAGAAATCAATATTTGGAAAAACCAGGAGGTTTTCAGTGGGGCTCAGTGCAGTGGACTCTTAATGTTTAATTTAAAAAAAATAATAATTGTTTCTTTCCATCTTCTAATGTATTTCTAATATTATATAAAAAAAGGTTTAAATGCAAACTTTTCAGAATGTGCCAATTTTTTTCATCTGATTAATTGATTTAATGCAGATTTAATCCCTGTCGAATTTTTATCTCGTGTTTTTATTCATCTAATTTATTCTTCTACATTTATCTCAGACGGATCTTCTTGTCTTTGTTTTATTATTATGCTGAAGTTGATGTGCAGGTGTTGGCCGTCATCACTTCTTGTGTAAATAAATTTCCCTTATTGGATCTAAACAAGCGAATTGATTGATTGAATTGATCGATATCGATAACTAAAGCAGCCGTCAGTTGCAGCCCTGTCACCAGTTTCCTCCTCTCGTTGCAGTGGTTTCGTGCCAACGCCTGGCTAACGGCGCTGATCGCTGCCTCCATCAGCGGCGTTGCCGTGGCGATCACCATGACGCCGTTCGACGTGATCAGCACGCGCCTCTACAACCAGCCCGTCGACGAGTTTCACAAAGTGAGTTTGGACGATCTCTCCCGAGATGTTTGTGTGTTTTTAGGGTGAAAGGTCAAAGGGGAACTCACCGGGTCGTGATCTGCTCCGCAGGGCCGCCTGTACCTCGGGTTCACCGACTGCCTGCTCAAAGTGTGCCAAGCCGAGGGCCTCTTGGGGCTGTACAAAGGCATGGGCCCCGTGTTCCTGCGGCTGGCCCCGCACACGGTGCTCAGCATGCTGTTCTGGGACCTGATGAGGCAACAAGCCATCAAAGACAAGTAGAGGAAAACTCTGAGCTGAAGCACTGGAGCCTCTGGAACATGAGAGGGACTCTGAATTTAACCCAAAACTTGACATTTCTGCCACTTTCTGACTGTTTTTAACCAACGACGGCTGAATTCATTCATGAAGGGTCGATGGCTCTTCGGCTGCAAGGAGAGAAGCTCTGGATATTTGCACAAATGCTGATGATCAAACAGAGCTGGTGGCATAATGCCCATCATTATCTGTTCCTAAGTTTTCAAACTAGCATCTTTTAGCATTAGCTGCACATCTGATGTGGAAGACAATCAAACTCTATACAACACTTAATCAAGAGTTGAATGATGAGTATAAAGCCATCGATCATGTTTTACAAAGAATGGCTACTTTGCTCACAGAGAAGGTTGAGTGGAAGGAAAAAGTCTGGCTAAAACGCAAACTGTTTCTCATCAGATGCACTCCTGTATTTTTCAGATTTTTATGCATTTTCCTCTTGCCTTATTGATTATTGTTTGTTTATTCCTGAAAGAAAAAAGATCCTGCAAAGCAGAGAATCTAATTTCATTCGAGGATTTTTTTTTAATTCAAGTTTTTAACTCTAGGACCTTTAACTGTTGTAAGTAATCTCAATAAACATATTGTTTTGTAAATATTACCAAAACTGATCTTGAGTTTTGTCTTTTTAATACACCTGGGAACAAAAACAGTTTCATTATTATTGTTCCCTTCAGATGTAATCAGTTTCTTTCTGGCTCTTTACTGTTCGCGTTTTGATCGCCAATCTTGATTATTAATACGTAAAGTCTGCTTACACTGAGAGCGTTGTCCTACGTGAGCCAAAAGGAGGCAAAAATAAACAAATGAAATTGATTAGAAAGAGCATTTAACGTTCAGGTGCAACAAGAGCAAAGTGTCAGGCTATCAATACACAAAAAGATAAAAATATAGAATCAAAATTAACAATAAAATAATAAAACCACTGTGCAGTTAATGTAAATAACATTCTGATAAGGATAGGTAGGATCATTTAATAATGTACAAAGTCTGCTTGTTTATTTGTGCAGAAAAAAACAAAAAACAATTTAGAAGAAGTGGAAATAACTGAACATCAAAGATGTGCTAATTTCAGTCTAAATGTTTAAGACTTGTGGTTATTACGGCTGAATAAACTGATTTGAACTCAGAGGATTGAATATATTTTTGTCTAAATCAGGTGTCCCTTTCCTCCTGCTTTCAGTTTTATAATTTACCTCTAAGAATTAAAATATAGTTATTGTGGTTGTGACGAGATGCTTTGTTTTAGTTAAATAGGTACTTTAGTTTAACCTGGCATGAAAAATGGTGAGAATGCTCTGAGAAGTTCAGGGTAGTTTCAACAATGCATCTGACGAGAGATGATTTCTGGGATAAAGTTTGAATTGTGAAATTAGTTTTTACCCGGTAGACCTAATAAAACAGCAGAGAATAATAATTATCCCCAGAAAAATTCCCCTCAAGTGGAAATACATGAAAAGTTGCTGCTAAAAATAAATCAGAAAACTGATCGAAGGAAAACTTACCTGACAGTGTTAAAAGATTTTTATTAGACATAATAATTATACATTTTAATGATAGGCAGCTTAAATATTAAAGACTGTGTATAAATACACAAAATCAGTAAAAAAAATACTTTAATAAAATAATAAAATCAGACGTAAAACTCAGACCCATTGTTGAGTCACATCTTGTGAAGAGCGTTTATTTACTTTAAACAATCTTATCTTTTCAGGGGACTTTCAACCTTTTCCATTGAAATTTTTTAGAGCGACAACAGGAGTCAAGTTGTTTGACCTTTGACCGGCCAGAAGCTCGGCTCCTCAGCAGGAGAAACTCAATCAGAGAAACGTTTCGCTGCAGAGCGTTCAGACGGCATGAGTGGAAAATCCTGAGTTTAAGAGTTATCAGGAGAAACATGAACATCTTTTCCCCGTTTGTTTGGATCCTGGACATTTTTCAATGGAGTCCTTTCGATTCAAATCCAGTTGATTGTTTTTTTAAAGGTGAGGCTTTGACGATTTATTTTAACACTTTTTGCTCTGATGTGTTTTTCCTGTTTTTCATGCGATGTTTGTACTGTAGGACTTGTAGGAGCCTGTGGAGTTTCAGTGCTCTGTAATCTGATGAGAGTTTACAATTTCATTCAAGTGTGCAGGTGAGTTTATTAAAGAAACAAGGAAAGCATTTAAAGTTACGTTTAGTTATTTTGAATTTCCTGTGCCCTCAGTGATCCTGACACCCAAAGCAGAGACAGATGGATGTCGTCTTCCTTCAGAAATCCTCTGAGGAGGAGATGGAGAGCGGCGGTCCAGTTCTGGTTTCTGACCGGCGTCCTCTCTCTGGTGGGCTGCAGGGTTTCCTCTCTCATCGTGCTGGAGTTTTCCCTCAGAGCCGTTTCTGCATTGACCTCCACCAGACAGGTGAGTTCTCAAAAAGCAGAAACTAGAAAACTGTGATACAATTCAGACGACATGGAGTGAGGAGCTAGGAGGGAAAATTACCCCTTAAAAGTTTAATTTAACTTTCACCAAAGCTCAGACTCAACCCAGTAGATTACTACAGTATGAATATACTGAGAATACACATTACACCTGTAAAACTGAATAGATTTAATCCTAATTATCTACATTTGGGTACAAAGTGCCTGAAGGAAAAAGGAACATTATTACACTGATTATGGAAATGCAATAAAATCATGGCTTTTTGAGAGGAACCGAGAAAAATAACAGCAAAAATTATTTCAAAGAGCATTTTAATGGATCCTGCTCTATTTATCTCGTGACTACATCCCAGCAGTCATAAATGGAGACTGTATTTTGATAGATAAATCTTTTGCACTGTTTTGGAAAAGAAGAGATTAGACATTTCCCCCTGGAAAGTTGGTAGCATAACAAACACGCAGGTACATTTGAGGAGGTTTGGATTTAATTTAATTTATTTATCAAAGAGGCAAATCTTGTAGGTGAGGAAAATTAAATACAAGATTTGTGTGACCCTGATAAATAAGATTAAATAAAATAGTTGCTGAGAGACACACACAGAGAGATAACTAGACAAGAAATGAACATAATGAACTAGAATCACTAGAAAAACCAAAGAAAAGCAGAAACATGTCTGATTTAATCAAAGGAAGAAACTAAGGAACAAAGAAATGAACAAAACCCAAAGCCAACTCAAACATCCCCAGATTATAACAGGACCTGGCAAGATAACAAAACATCAGGATTTACATTTAATCAGAAAGGTTTTTAAAGCTCCAAAAATAACAAATGAGCGGTTCCTATTAAAAATTCAAATAAAGGCAATGTTTTTTTAAAAAAAAAAACAAAAGCATTTTCCATGCTGCTTTTGGTTTGCCTCACATCCGGACTCGTTTTCGGTCATGTTTCTGCCTGAATCCAGGACGACGGCTCCAGAGGTCCGGAGCTGCTCCTGATCCAGAGCCAGTTCTCTCTGGGCTGCGGCCTCACCTGCACGCTGGCCTTCATCCACCAGGGGGCGCTGCACAGCTCCTTCGGCTTGCTCCTGGCCGCTGCGCTCAGCTGGGCATTTGCGAGCTACAGCTGCGGTCTGTGGCGCCATGTGGCCAGGCTGTTCCCGCTGCACAGGACCGATGGTTACTGTGGGAAGTGCATCAACCTCCTAACCTCTGGACACACCATGATGGCCTCGCTGCAAAGAGTGGTTATCTTGGCCTTCGCTACAGCAGCTGTGGCTTCCACCGCCACGGTTTACGAGCACTTCTTATCCCAGAAGGGTGCGATGAAGTTCTGGACTCCACTCACTCTCTGCTACACCATGTTGGTGGCCTACAACCAAGGTGAAGATGCTCGGAGAAGCTGATTAAAGCGATGATTTTGTTAAATCGTTGTCTGTGATCTGCAGCCACATGCGGCTCCTCACATCGTCTCTCAGTAATGTTAACCAAAATAGTGTAGAATTGAGAAGTGCTTCATACAAGGATAGCTAAAAAGGGTTTTGCTATTATTTAAAGTGTTTTCATCCAAAATCTGCATAAAATTTCCACAGCAGAATAATACAGATAGTATAAATTTTCCAGTCAAGGAAATTAATATATTCTCATGTTTTCTTCCTTCTGAAAGTTAGTATTTGGAATAACATTTTGGTTAAATACAAAGTAAACATTTAGTAAATTTTGATAAGTATTTTTAAACGTTCATGTAGGTTTTTCTGCTTTAAATTGTTTGGATTTGATAGGAGTGAAAGCCAATCAAAAATGTTTTATCCCTGTTTGCACAGTGAAAGAAAAGCTTAAAAAATAGCAATTAAAAACAAAAAATAACCAAATTGACAAACTCTGAAACTGTAAGAATTCAAAAAGTGAAAAAGCTTAGAAAAATTGCAATTATTAAAATGAAAAAACAAGCTATGCAAATACAAAAAGTAAAAAACAACAACTAAATTTGTTATTGCAAAGCACTGAAAACATGTTGTCAAGGTAGTACAGGGTATTACATTTAAATTGATGAACATTTGTGGAGAAAAAAAATTAAATGTACAATTATTTAAGAAGTATATTCAAATAACATTCGGTGAAAATCTAACCAGAGATGATGTCGCAACAACTGGAAGTTTTAGTCAACATGAAGTATGAAAGATATTTAAAAAATACCCTCTTAAATTTTTAAGAAATGGGCCTAAGCAAAGCGCAGCTTATGAAAATGGTTTGCTAACACTAGCCATAAATATTCTTCAGCTTCCTGTAAGAAATGCATGCTTAACGTATGCTAAAGGGATGCTAACAGCTAAAACTGTTGGCTAACACTTATGAAAATTTAAGAAAAACTTTGAAATGTGGAGATTGTTTGGGCTGGCGAAGTTAACAAATTGACCAACAATTAGTTTACAAAACACACAAATAGAAACCAAACCACAGTTAAAGAAGTGGGATTTGTTCTGTACTGGTGTATGACACGAATGCTGAGCTTTTTAGCTAAATAAAAACATGACAGTATAGTTGTACTTCTTTACAGTTTAGAAAACTTGTTAAATATCTTATTGTTTTTGTGCTTGTTAAGTTACAAATTTGGCTAACATTTGGTTTGTATAAAAAAATATTTAAATCAGAGAGGCTAAAGTTGGGTTATTTTTTTTTTTTACTTGTGGTAAAAAAAATTATGGAAAACATCTGGTTGAAGATTAGCTGATGGCCTTGAGTGTTTGTTTTAAACATTTACAGAAAACATCTGATTAGAGAAAGCTACGTAGGAAGTCGTTATCCACAGGTTTATTTAACTAAGCATATTAAACTAACTACCTAATAATAGCAAAAATAATACACTGAACCACTTTTCAATCAATAAATCAATCAAGTTTATTTGCATGGCAATGCGGTTCAAGGTGCTTTACATAATAAAAATACAAAATTACAAAGTCATGAAGAAAACACAATGCAATCAGCAACTGAACAAATATTACACTTTGATTAAAAAAATCATATACATCAAATATGTTGGTCAGTTTTTAATTAATTAAATCTGTGTTTCTAGTCTTGATTTAAAGGAACTCAGTGTTTCGGCTGTTGTGCACTTTTCTGGACATTTGTTCCAGATTTGTGGTGCATAGAAGCTGAATGAGTTTTTCTTTCAACGTACAGAGGAACAACATCGGCTGAGCATCACTGAGGCCCTGCTGCGCACCGTGGTGCTGCGACTGGGAGGCCTGCTGGTTCTGATGCTGGCAGTGGGAAACTGGACCGACGTCCTGCACATCCTCGTCGCTTTTCTGGGAGAAGGAGTCTGTCTGCTGCCTTCTGAGGATCTGCTGCAGGCTGCGTTAAAGGTCCTTCCTGTCTTTTATTGCTAAACGGCTCCATTGTGAGGAATTTAACAATGACTGATGAAACTTGTTTGTTTTTAGGAAGAACGAGAACGCAACCAGGACAAACAGAGGACCTGCCTCAGATCTAGGATGAGAATCCAGTAGAAGATGGTTAGCAAACACCCCATCGTGAGTCAGAGGAACGGCCTGAATGTTTCCAGAAATGCTCTGAATTTAGTTTTGAATTGGTGAGAGGTATTTGAAATAAAGTTTGGACAAGAAGGAGATAGTTTCGAGTTTGTAGTTGGTAGCCAAAAGGAAACATTTCTGTTTCCTTTCAAGCTGAAAGAAAGATTGAAAATCTCTTATTTGTTATGTTTTAGTCAAACTTCTTATGGAGACGCAAAAACGTATAAAATACTAAAAACGTTCTGGATGCATGAACCATCGAAGCTCAATCTGTAATGATACCTTACAGAAAAATGTCAATATTTCAATGTTTCAATATTTTAGTAGAAGTCTTGACTTTTTTACACAACTCACCTTAGAATATTTCTGCAGAAAAAGGACATTTTTAAGCGTAGCGTCAGCGAAGCCTCGCTCTACTTCCATGGTTCCCTGATTGCTCCCACATGTTATCAGCTGTTTCTCCACTACATGAGCTCACAGGAAAAGCTTTTAATCTTATTTCTTAACCCAGCATCTTGCAGGTCCAGATGCTTTCATGAGAAACTTTCTCATAAAATAACAATTTCAAGGTTTTTCAGCAGTAAAATAACATGGGACAAAGGACTGTTCTGTCTTTCCAGGAGCAGCGGATATTACTGCAGTTCTGAATTATGCTACTGTACATTCAGTCGGTCAATTAATCTGTCACCATTGATCTGAGGCGAATTCCTCACCAGGGAACAATCATTATCATACGTACAAACAGATGTGGGATTCCTTTTATAACTGATTTATTTTCACTCAGAGATGAGAATCATTAAGAAAATCACAATGAGCAACTAATGCAGTCTAAGGCTGCAGGTCATGATTATCGTAGCAATCAGGTTTAAAAAAAACTTCACATTATGCAGATTTTTCATTTTTTGTATAAAACTATAAATACACGAGGAGAACCAGGTGAAGGTAAAGCTAAGCCACTTTGGGTAGAAGATATTTAGACAGGTATATTTTTTACTTAAATGCAAATGTATGTAATTTTTGTACCTTTTTGGTTTAATTACTGCTCTGAGAATGTTGTTCTTTCAGAAATAGTTTTTTTTAAGTCTGTTTACTCCAGTTAATGATTAATCACTGATTAAATTATTTGTCAATAATCAATTCAGCAAAGTGTAAATCTGTCTGATTAAATAACCGCATGTTTCTTCTGAAAAGAAATACATGTAAGTAGCAATGAGGAGAAAATATAAAGACTGATAATAATAAAGTGCAGCACCATTTTCAGTGGGTAGTGGCAGCTTCATGCTGCGTGGACCCTTCAGCAGGAACAGGCTGCAGAAGACTGGAGCAGAGGTTCACCTTTTACCAGGTCGACGACCCTAACCACGTATCCATAGCTACCACAGAAGAAAAAAACGTGGCCTAGTCAAAGTCCACACCAAAATCCAACTGAGAATTTAGGGGCACAACTTTAAAACTGATGCTCTCCATCTACCAGTCTGAAATTTCAGTTTTATTTCTGTTTGGTAAGTTTTGTTTAGAGGGAAATGTTTCCCCAGTACCAGTAGATTTTACTCCACAAATCCTTTGTTTATAATCTTTTAGGATTTTAGAAATAAAATATCCTTTATTTCTATAGTGATAGAAACTCACACAAAGGTAGAATATAAAATATAGAATAAATACTGTGTAGTTATGAAAAAACAGTGTGTAACGGAGTTGGTTGATTAAAAAAATGTGCATGTCTCTGTGAGAATAGTTTCATAATTACATAATTTTGTTTACAACAAATAAAGTCCTAAATCCTCTTTTACTGTTTCCTGTGAATCTTGTGTTGTTTTTCTCCCTTTTGTTCATCTGCGTCTTTCCTGGGTGTTGAGGGAACAAAAAGCGGTGAAAAGCTGCTCTGCGCTGGCGGCAGGTCAGAAATGAAAAGTCAGGGCGCAGAAGGAGGTTCACGGGGTTTAATGAGGATTTGGGCTGTAAGGGGGCGGAGCCTGCGGGTCCCGGGATTGTATCATCCGTGGGCATGCTCCCTCCTGCAGCCGTGACATCACCGCAGCATTCCTTTCCACAGAGCTGGAACAACAGAGACCCCCATCACTCTCCTCATCGCCATCTCCTGTTAACCCTCTCTGCACGCCTCCAAATCTGCTCGACTTCCAACATCCCTTTTTTAGCTTTGAGGGAGCGGAGTGGACGTCACAGACCTCTGAAAGCAGCCATAATATTTGCTGATCAGCAGCCCTGATATGACGGATCCAGTCCGGCGTTTTGGTTGCTCCACACATCTTTGCCTCTACTAATGTGCCACAAAGCGCCAAGATGCTGATAACCAGGAAAAGTTTAAGTCCACTGCTTCAAATGGTGTGTCCCAAATTGGAGCTCTGCAGGGGCCAAAGGCTGCTAATGGCACAGGATACTGATAGTGAGTCAAGACCAAAAGTGATATAATGTGGGGGAAGGGAAGAAGGAAAGAGGGGGAAGAAGAAAAAAAGGAGGCAGACCCAATGAGGGAGGTAGTGAAAATAAGGTTAAGAGGACAATAAGGCAGAGCTGTAGAGGAGAAACGAAACAGAGGTGCAGAGCTGCTCAGGTACGGCCCAATCCGAGAGATAACAAAATGGGAGTTGGCTGAGTGTGTCTGCTTGTCCACGTCAGGCTGAAAAACCCTTTATGACACTGTAAAAACAGTGCTGTTGGTACAACTGTGTTGCACAACTCTGTGTGAGCGTACATGCATCTGAGTGAGTGTATGACTGTTCCAGTGTTTGCCAAGTTTTCATAGTGGATGAATGTTTCATGACTTTTTTCTTCTCTCTCTCTCTCTCTCTCTTTTTTTTTTTTTTTTTTTACTGCACTTTGCCAGAGATTAGCTGTTCACTTTTTATGGTCAGGAGGGAGGCTGGATTGTCATTCAGCCAGAGAAAGGAGGAGGGGTCGGCAGACGGCAGAGCTGGGGAGGGGAGGGAGATAGAGGAGGAAAAAGGAGTGGCTTTCTGCAGATAGGCGCCCCTCTCCACCGGAGTAAAGTCTTCTCTCACAGGCAGCTCATGGGAGTGGAAATAAAACAGAAACTCTGATATCCAGACCAAAGAAGAAGAAGAAGATAAAGACTTGACTTCACGCCTCCTTTTGTACCAGGTGAGCTGGAGCCAGCTGATTTAGATTCCTTCCTCTGAACCATTCATTGTGTCTGATAAAAGCTGAAGGTGTGTGATTATTCCTCTCAGGAGGAAAGTGAGCAGCCTCTTACTGCTGACTGAGGGCGTTAACGTCTCTCTCTCTCTCTCTCTTGGTAATGACCTCTGGTCTGTGCTGCAGTCAGGCTGTATGAGGGTTTCACTCAACCATGGCATCAGCAGCTCCCCAGAAAAGGATGGTGTCCTCCGTCTTCATCACGCTGTCGGCCCCTCACCGAGCCACGGTGACACAGCAGCAGCAGCAGCAGCAGCAGCCGGCCCTCCGCACCCACGGCGGCCCGGACAGGCAGCACAGCGCTGCAGGTGATGACCTCTCCTCCCTCAGGCGGAGAGCAGAGGAGACGTCGCCCGCTAACACCGGCAGAAACTGGACCGGTGCGGGGCCCGGGGCCAAAGCCTCCGGCCCTCAGAGTCAACCCCGACCTGCCCCAACAGGAGCCACCAAAGCAGAGGTGCAGGAGAAGAGCAGGAGCTCTTCAGGTATTCGTGACCGAGCTTGTTTTAAAGTGTTTGTTCCTCGTTTGGGGCCTTTATTGTATCCCACTGTTTCACTCAGAAAGCTGCTTTGTAACTGTAGGGATTTCTAATCCAATCCTCCTCTGGGGTTCTCCACAGAAAAGAGCTGGAAAACATGTCAGACATTAATCAGAGCAGGGCTGTCCAAGCTTTCAGTCAAAGTGTGCCAAAATCTTCAAAAGTACAAGAAAAATAACAAAACTGTAATCTACGCTGCAAAAACACTAGTAATATCAAATATTTTTGGTCTAGTTTCAATTGCAAATATTTTTGTACTCTTGAAAAAAGGCAAAACTCACTTACAGGTAACTTTTCTGCAATTTTACTTTGTCTTAAATTAAATAATCAGCCAGTGAAGTTGGTACAGTTTTATCAAAATTAAACAATTATTCACTTTAAACAAGCTGAAACGTTACTTTTAAGTTAGTTTTGTCTTATTTCAAGCAAACTAAGATATTTGCTAAATAAACTCAACCAAAAGCATTTGGCAAGATTTAATTTTTTGCAGTGAAGCAAATAAAGTAAACTTATCTTCTTTTAGGAAAATGAAAGGGATGTTATTTATCACAGATCCAACACTTTATTTGACATTTGCTTTTCAAATTCTATGAAGCTCTGTTGAATAAATTTATTCTGTTATGAAACTAAATTTAGGCGAGATTTATAAATTAATTAAAATCTAATTCGGATGCAGCAAAGTCGGCTTTTCAGTAAAAGTCCCTGGGTAGACGTGGTTCTACTTATCTTTTTTATTTATGCAATTCTGAGTTTCATGAAGTCTCAAAGCTCAAAAATCAAACCTAAAAATGTAAGACTTAAAATTGTATTAGTATTATTTTATTTCCACATAAAAAACGAAACCAAATTTGCGCTCTAAAGGCAGAGACATAAACAAAAGAACAGCATCAACAAAAATATGGCGAATATTTAAAATCTGCAAATGTTAAAAAAAAAAGAGCAAATAGTTAAAAAATCTTTTTGGTTGGTTTTATCGGTAACACTTTATTTGAAGTGTCATGTTTATAACAACCTGTCATAAACATGAAGAAGTCTTCATGAATGTTTATGAATGTTGTCATGAAGTGTCATTCAGTAAATAACGTCATCTTTAATACAAAGTTGTATTAAAAGTCCATCAAAAGTGTTATTATTTACCGGGTGACACTTCATTCATAAACATTTGTGAAGATCCTTCATGTTTATCACAGTGTCATGTCAATCCCTTCCAAATAAAACCATTTCACCCATAAAGTAAATCTGAATATGTTGATTTCACTCCCAGCAGAGTTTTTTCCTCCTCCTCCTCCCGACGTTCTACCTTCATTGTTCTCTGAAGATGCAGCTCTTCCTCCTCCTCCTCTGTCCCTGACGTCTCCCCTCCATCCACAGAGTCCCGACCAGCACCCAGTTTCCAACAAAGAGGTATCGCATCCCATTAAAACCTTGATTTTCACGTCATAACTCACTGTTTTAGTACCGACTTTTCTTTTAAGAATTCATTAAACAACTCGCAAAGTCTGAGAAAAGTTTCTGTTTCTGTTTCTACAAGTTTCTCGAAACTTGTAGAAACAGCAAACTGAGAAGAAAATGAAAAGTGAATTAAATTCCTCACTTCAAAACATTTTCTTCTATTATTGTCTGGACTAAATAAGATGTAACAAAAGATGAGGAAAAGGGAAGGGATCGCAACAGAAGATCCATTGTTTCACAGGCCAGTGTGTTTTTCTTTGAAAGTCTTCCTGCAATTTCCAACATTGTCCAGATTTTTCCTGCACACTTTCAGATGCACGAGATTTACAGTGACGTCACTGCAGCTGTGGAGAATTTTACACAGTTTATAGATTTAGAACAACGGAAGAATTTATAGTTTGTTGACAATCATGTGTTGTCACTTTCCTAAAATAATGGCTTACGTAATTTTTTATTTTGCCAGAAGTGATAATAATAAATAAATAAATAAATAAATAAATCACCACTCTTTCTTTCCAAAAGATGTTTCAGGCCAAAAAAAAAAAAATCACTTTTGGCAAAAAAAATGACTTAGATCTGTATTTGACAATTTAGAGGAAAATCAATAAACTGGGCCCGGACAGATATTTGAGTCTCTATGTTGTTAATAAATTGTGTTTTTCAACTGATGTTTTCAGTCTCAGTTTCCTTTCGCGTTAATTTCATTTTCAGGCAAAAGCATTTTCACCAACCAGAGGCTCGAAACATGATGAAGAAACTAACGGGATTCACAGAAACAGCCAGGACGTGACCACAGAGAGCAAAGGTGGCAAGATTTCTATTTACACTTTCAGTTTAACATGAATTATCGTCCTATCTTAACGTTTAACATTTGCAACTGTGCAGATTTGTGTGGCTTCTGTCGGAAACCCATGGCTCTTTCTGAACCGGCGATAGAAGCCCTGAACAGGATTTACCACGAGGGCTGCTTCCAGTGCAGATCCTGCCACGTTCCCCTGGCTGGGAAGCAGTACTACAACAAGGCGGGAATCCCTCTGTGTGAAGGCTGCTATCAGGTGGGTCATCGCTCACTTACCTCCAAGAAAATAGATCAAGGTTAATTAGGGATGGGGGTGAAGGAAACACAAAATCTTACAATGAGTTTTTGGTCTAGTTTCTGGGCAAATTTCTAGCGTACAAGTAACTTTTCAGAGAGATTTTGGAGCCTGGTTCAAGTCAGTAATGTCTTATTTTAACGTGGGGAAAAATGTCTTGTTATTAGTGAGATAATCTGCCAGTGGAAGTAGCATATATTTTTAATCAATATTTTAAAAAAATTACAACAGCAACAATAGGAGTCAATGGCGTTTCAATTCCAACACTTTTTCAAGCAGACGCTGTATTTTTATACTCTGCTGGTCAGAGACAAGGAATGAAATCTTTATTTCTGAAAAGCCCTTGAGGTCTAATAAAAACCTTGAAAGACATTTATTACATTTTGAAAAACTATTGATCCAGATTTTAAAAATTCAAAAGAAAATTTCTTCCCCTAAAATGAAAGTATGAGGTTAATAAGCTAAAGAAAACCTTTGTATGCTACTATGCATAGGACAGAGTTGCACTTTTCTGTTTAAAAACTCTACCTTATTTTCTCCATCTTTGCTATTTGCATTATTAACTATAATGCAAGTTATACTTAACTTGCATTTAATTATAACTTATCAGGTTATTAATAGACCTAATAAGTCTGTTATGAAGACTTATTAGGTCTTTATAATTAGTCAGTGCTGCATCTTTTCCTGTGTTTCAGGCCAGTTTGGAGCTGTGCTGGACGTGCGGGGAGATTATCACCGACCAGATAATCCGTGCAATAGAGCGAACGTACCATCCCTCCTGTTTCACCTGCACAACATGCAACCAGCAAATCGGAGCGCAAGCTTTTGCTCAGGGGGAGGTTGGTGAAGTTTACTGTCTGCAGGACTACTACAGGTAAAAAAAAGAAAACAATTACGTCAAGTGCTATTAGCAACAAGAATGTGTTGCAGGCCCTGTGGCATTTTGTTTAAAATGCTTGTAAAGGTTTTTTAAAGGTAGTGAAAGGTTTCAGTCTCTGAATGTTCAAAGCTGACAAACCCAAACGTCTGCCAAGGTGTTCACATAATGTATTGGATCAGGAGGAGTGAAGACTTGAAACATGTTCAAAATCTTTTCACCTTCAATTTGACCTTCAGCTTAATTATCATGAGGGAGAAAATAGAAGTTTTATTTTCTATTTCAAGCTCAGAAGGTGTGAAAAGAAACGTATACAAGTTCTGAAAAAGGATCACAATCATGCATTACTTTGTGATGGATGTTTTAACTTTACTACCATTTAATTATTTCAGTGTATAAAATGTGACGTTTTCTCTCATTTACGCCACTTTTATGTTCTAATTTAAAACCAGGAAATATGCTCCGATGTGTAGCGCCTGTGACCAGCTCATCATTCCTAAAGAAGACGGTACTGATAGCTACACTGTTGAGTGTCTGGGGCGCTCCTACCATGAGAACTGCTACAGATGTGGGGTGAGTATTTACTCTGCAGACAATCTCCTGAATGGACTTACTGACAAACATGTAAATAGGCAGATGCAACGTTATTCTGCAGCCGGCATGTCTTTCTTCTCCTCTGCAGGACTGTGGCATCCAGCTCTCCCCAGAGCCAAATGAGCACGGCTGCTATCCTTTGGAAGGGAAAATGTTGTGCAAAGCCTGCCATGTCAGCCTGGTTTCCGGGCAGCAGTGACATCACCTGTGCTCGCTGCAAGCAAGAGAAAACTGAGTGTTCAGCCCAACGATTCACATGTGCCGTTGCAGGGAAGCATACGTCACAGTGCTTTCTTTGATATCGCATTTAATTACTTTCCAATGTGTCAGGCGTTCTGAGAAATACAAATAAACTTTTCTTTTATACTTGATCATTTTGCACTCGAGATAAAAAGGCGTTGAACATATTTATGCAACTGGCTTTGCAAAAACTATTTGTAACAAATTAGTAGAATCTGGATCATATTGCTTTTACTTATCTTTGTACAAAAAAAATCAAAATATTTTAAGCATTTATAGAAAAACTAAAGTAACATAATATATAGCCTGTTAAATCAGGTTCTAAGATACATACATTAATTGGAAATGTTGCACACTCAGTATATAAGTGTATTTAGTTCATAATCATATAACAGGTTAAGACAAAGCACAGATCAGAACAGCAGATAAAGAGAAAGGAAGATTGCTAAATAAACAGGTCAGAGCCTGCATTATTCATCCTGATTTGTCAAATCTATTTTAGCTTTTTTAATAAATTGGTTTTATTTTTACAGTCTATATCTCAAAATGGCTTCTGGAATTACAGATCTTTTGAAATATGTAAAAAAATAAATAAAAAAAATCTTTTTCTAAGAAAAACTGTTTTGCTGTTTTTATTTTTTTTTAAAAAAATCTATGACCAGTTGCAGACAAAACTTCTCTATTATGCTATTTTCACAAATTTATGATTTTTGTTAGGTTTTATTTAAGCCTTTAAATATGGACAGACTGGCCAACTTCAATAGCTGATTTTTATATTTCTGTTCTGGCCAATAATCGGTTTTTAAAGATGTTATATGTACATTTTCTTCATTTTTTAGAGTATTTATTGAGAAAAACAGACTTACAAGCGCTGAAGGAGAGAGGAAAGGGAAGTGGAGAATATTGGCAATGAACACACGAGGAAGCACCGAGGGACAGGCAGAGAACAGAAATGCTCTGACAAAGAAAAACGGAAAACTGGAGGATTAATTATTAGGAGGTGATTAGTGACATGGAAATAAGGTGAGTCAGAAACTGAATGTACTACAGCTGTGTTGGTGATGTGACAATGATTACTTAAGAATGTAGAAAACTAACAAAGCAAAGCAAACAAACTCAAAACGGAGCACAACCCAGTATGAGAATGACTCAAAGTACCAAGTCAAAATTTGACAAGAAAGAGTGCTAACAGGAAAACAGGAAGTAAATGGAACACAGCTTACCAAAATAAAAGAGGAACTGAGATTCACAAAGACAGCCAGGGGAAGCCAGGTTAGCAAAGATTATAAGAGTAAACAACAACTAAGATTCATAAATAGAAACCAGGATGTTGCTGAGATTTTAATTCGACTTAAAGCAATTACAAAAACACACCATGATGCAAGAGAAACATTTTTTGGGAAAAAGTGTTCCCTCTGCTTCACATTTTATAATTATGTTTTGTTTTGTTTTGTTTTGATTTAAATCTTGAGTATACAATGATTTGCATATAGCTTTATATTTGTTGTTTGTCTAATTATATCATTGTTAAATATTGAATTAGATGTTATTATCAGTCTCTTTAAAAGCCTTTACGGAACATGTTGTACTTTTACTTGAGTAAAAAATATTTGAGTACAATTTTTGTGTACTCTGGCCACTTCTGATTAATAATAATCAAAGCAGGGTAGTAGCCAGTTGCATTTACTCAGTTACATTTAATGAGTAACTTACTGGAAAAAAAAAGTACTCTTAAAAGTGTATTTACACCTGTACTTTTGACTTTTACTTGAGTAATTTTATTAAATTGAATAAAATTTCTGGATACTCTTGCCACGTCACTGAATGAAGAATAAGCTTACTTTAACCTAAAATTCACCAGACACAGACACACACCTACAGTTTTTGTTAAAGTATCAACAAATTTATTTGGAAAAATGTTTCTTTTGCCTAATTTTGTTGTTTTGTAATTATGTTATTTATATAAATTATTTCCATTTTGATCTTTAAAATACTAAAATTTCCACATAACTTAAATTTTTGGTTGATGTAATCTTTAAATATTAAATGACTGATATTTTGATCAGTTACTGGGTACTTCAGTAGCCTTTTTACAAAATATGTTTTAGTTTTATTTGAGTAATTTCTTAGATGACTACATTTTACTTTTACTTGAGTAAAAATAAGTTGAAGTAGTGCTAATTCTACTCTACCCACCTCTAGTAATTATGATTAAATCATGCAGAAATTAAGTATATATCTAAATAAAAATATATATACATTTTAATTGTTTATGTTGTGTATATATTTTCTTATTTTCTTCTACGTGTCGGTAACGTAGCTATCTTTAAACAGACATTTGTCTGCACTCGCACACAAAAATCTTGTGCTGATTTGCTTTCGTCATGAAACCGCGTGCTCGCTGCTCACGCACGCGCCTGGGTCACTCACGCACGCGGCTCGCAACCCGAAACCACCAACTGGGAGCGAGGCCGGCGCGCGTGCACGCGCTCTGATCGAGGACGCAGCAGAAGCAGCAGCAGCCAGCCAGCAGCTAAAGCTACACGGGGAGCAGGCGGTCGGGCCCACATCGTTCACGGAATCAACCGTCGGTCATTTTGTTCAGGCGGACCTCCGACCGGCAGGGGATTAAAAACGTGCGAGATCATATGTGTTTGAAGGGGGAAAGAAGATCGCAAGATGGTTCGGGAAACCAGACACCTCTGGGTGGGAAATTTACCCGAACATGTTCGCGAGGAGAAAATCATGGAGCATTTTAAAAGGTACGTTACGCAAGCGAGAGACCGTGTTTGCGGAGCTGCGCGCGCTGGCTGCAGCACTAACCTTTTCTCGATGCGAGGCTACGCTGCTAGCCCTGCTAACACCGCTAACGTTAGCATTATTAACTTTTACTCCTCGAGAGGTTTCCTGTATGGTGCGTGTGCTTTATTACATCACATTTGCATTTGTTTAAGAATATTTAACCAAAGCGACTCACCCAGGCGTACATGTTGATATTTTAGAGTCTTCCGCTAACTTTTGCTAACGCAAGAAGGCAGTTAGCCGCTAGCCACCGAGCTACCACCCAGCCAACCATTTTGTGGGAAGTCGACAGGTTTTCGTGATCTGTGCAAGCCAAAAGACAGCCAGGGTCCACCGTAATGATGTGGAGGACTTTTGTTATTTTGATCACTCAAATACGATTTCTCCCTTCGCTGCCAGTCTAAAATCGTAGAGAAGTGTTTTTAAAAAGCCCAACTCTAAATCATTTTAATGAGCTTTCAGGACTCGGGACCAAATGTTAGCAAGTTGTTGAGCTGCACAGTGTTCAAGTCGGTTGCTGTCACTGAAACTACTTTAAATTGTGGTGCTGTAGGATTAACTCCACAGACCGCGAATCATTGTGTTTTCCTCAGTTGTCATCACTAAGGTTGATAGACGTCAATATTTACCGCTTTACAGATCTTTTATCGTTTTTTGTTTGCCTCGTAATTTAGAGGCCATTCTCACCAACAAACTAATCTAAACCTAACAAGAACGTCAATTTGTGATTATATCATTAGAATCAACTTGATTACTATAGTCTTTTTGTTGTTTGAACAGCATTTACAACACAAAGTGCCATTGTCCTGGCTTCAATGTAGGTTGTTTGTAATCTAAAACTGATTAAATACAAAAGGAAAATATATTTTCCTTTTGACACTATTGTGTTGCCTTCTCTGCTCTTGAATATCAAGTTTGTTCCATACAGAAAGACAGTAGGCTATTTTTGGATACTCTGAATGTAACTCCTTCTTTGTTGTGTCTGTAATTTCCTGTCAGGTATGGCCGCGTGGAGAGCGTCAAGGTTCTGCGAAAGCGAGGGTCAGAGGGCGGTGTTGCAGCCTTTGTGGATTTTGTGGATATCAAAAGTGCACAGAAGGCTCACAATGCTGTCAATAAGATGGGAGACAGAGACCTTCGGACTGACTACAATGAGCCGGGGTCAGTCCCCAGTGCTGTGCGGGGCCTCGAAGACAGCTCCCCCTCCAGCAGTCGAGACGTTGCAGGATTCCCTAGGGGAACAGTTGGCCCAGTGTTTGGCCCACCTGTGTCCCTACACACCCGAGAGGGACGTTTTGAACGGAGAATAGATGGGTAAGTGGACACGGTGTCCCTCAAAAAAAAAAAAAATCCAGAGTGCTCTAGGTTTCATTTAAGTGTAAAACCTGTACACATAGTGGGGTTGTTCATCAGGGAGCGGTACCTCCAGGGGTCACACAAAGGTAATCTAGGGATCACTCCACTCTTCATCACACCTGACTCGCCTTGCCCATGGGATTTAAGTAAATTAATTTCACTATCATTTGCAAAGGTAACTATATTTCAAGGTTTTTTTTTTACATCTGGTTTGGATTTTACATCCAAGAGGAATATCCTGGTGAGCTGTGGATTTATTATGTGGGATACTACCTTGGGGAGATTTTGGATATGTTTTTTAATCAACATGGAATGTAACCCTGATTTATACATGGATTTGCCTGAAGCTGGAGATAAATCCCAAATATGAAGGATTTACTTTTTGCCTGAAGGATTTATTGAGGTATATCAATGTCCCGCCACTGGCCTATCAGTTTTGACCCAAGACTTGATTGTTGGACTACTCCCTTTCCCAATATGTGGATATACCCTGTACTGGATTTTAAGTTTTAAGCAACTGGATGGAAGAACTTAGAGAATACACATCACAAGAAAGACTGAACAAATGCGTATACCCCAAGTTTTCCAAGTTACTTTAGAGTAAAGTGTAACTATTTTACTGATGCCATGCCCCGAATGTGGAAGTTATATTCAGAAGGCAGAAAGCGAACGCTCCCGGATCCAAACGGCCGTCTTCCAAGGTTTTTGGCGTAATTCTTCATCTGAGGAAGCATGAAGAAGGCTGGAACGTCGTGGATGCAGTTCGTCGTGGACAGAGTGATGTGGATCATACGGTGGCTAGGTTTATTGTTGCCATTTATCTGGAATACCAAGGTGTGGATGTACTGTGCCTGTGCGTGCGACCTCCAAGAGCCCAGGATGACTGTAAACAAAAAAAAGCCATATATTTCTACCAACACGCCTAATGGGATCGTTGGACTTTGGAATTATGCGATACCAAGACTCGAAAAGGATTTATTACTCTGTGATGTGTCTGATTCTTCCAGAAGTTAAGAAGCAGGATGTAATCCACTGGGATTTTTTTTTTTTTATTATTATTGGTATGTTTAGTTTTTTCTTCAATGGAATCGCTCAACCTTTGGGACATACTCCTTCCTTATTCTACCATTGCCACCAAGACTGATGATCCATGTGGATATATTTGCCATATTGCCTTCAAACATATTATTAGCTAGTTGACCTGGATATGCAGATTAAATTCATCATCATATTTTTTTTGACATATTATCAAGTTATTTTTCCCCCACTCCATTTATTCAGATTTGTCAAGGAGCATATTTCTAAAATTGTTTGCTTTTCCTTTTTTGTCCTCATCCAATGGAGAGAATTAAGTAACTAAATACCAAACTGTGGAATATACAGGAATCCTCACCTGGTCCTTGAAGATAACTCAAAGTACAATTCAGGAGAAACCTTTTTCCCCTAATTGGATCAATTGATGTTTTTGTTTTTCTCCAATTTTTCATTGGGGCATTCACATTCTGACCACCTAGATTTTATTTGGATTAATTTTGGTAACTTCTTTCCCAAAAGGTTGGTATTTCTCTGGCCATATTTTTATCTTTCTGCTTCCCTAGTGCTTTGTGAAAGTTTAGTTTACTGCTGCTTTTAGAGGAAGTTGCATAACTTAATGCAAGAGGTGAATAATCTTTTTCGGCCCATGAATATGTTTCCTTTCACAGAGTTACAAAAGTAGTACAATGTGTAATTTACATTTTAAATGGCATGCATAACATGTATAAATCCATTCTACTTAGATTGTATGTAGGATTTTAAACCTGAAAATCAAACAAAATGTGATTTTGTTTCTTTTATGTGAAGCATTTTTATCAGCCTCTGAAATCTGGACATAGAAATACAGATGAAAGAAGATGAAGCAGATTGAATGTGACAAATGTTCTCTTTTAAGACAGCCTTGCCCCCTCTTTGGAGTAATTTGTCGCTGTTACACCATTGGAAAAAAAAAACAAAACATATCCTAACACCTATTGTTGCTTAAACAACAAATAAATGTGGCAAGAAAAACAACGCCTTGAAAAAGTATTCACTCCCTTTGGTCTTTTTCCATATATCTCATGTTACAAACACAAACTTCAACATAGTGGGGTTTTTTTCTTTTTGCTGGAGATTTATGTTGATGTAGACTTTGGTTGATAACAAGGTTTATCAAAAATGTTTTTGCAAATCAAAATCTGAAAAGTGTGGAGTGCATTTCTTTTCAGTACCACCGATTTTAATAATTTTTCAACCGTTTTCCACTGCAGTTCTTTTAGTCTGTCCGTTTGCATGTTATCGTCTCGTATTGCGCCACTTTCTGATCAAACTTGTACCAGCTTCCCTGTCTACCCACAGCCAACATCATGTTTCACTGAGTGCATGGTAAGTTAAGGGGGGATGTTCATTGCTAGTTTTCAACTAAAAGCAGCTTTTGGCCAATTTTTGTCACCTCTGACAAGAGCACCTTCTTCCACATGCTTACTGTTTCCTGAGAGGCTTTAATGGATCATCTTTATTTATAATAAGGTGTAGTTATACCCAGCTGGACTCAGTTTACTCATTTAAGTAACTACTTAAAATATTTGGCTGCAGTGGATTTTAATAAGGGATCTAAAAACAAGTTCAAGTCACACTTAGGTTTTTTCTTCCAATATGTTGTTAGTTTACCACATACAACTGCAACAAAACTGCACTAAAAATGGTTGTTTTAACATGACAAATGTGGAGAAGTTCAGCTGATTTGAATACTATTACAAGGCGTTGTAGTTATATGCACTTTTTCAGCCTAGATTTTCAAATTGCTGCCCTGTATGCAAAGCTGGTTCTGAAAACACAATGAGTAGTGAACCTGTTCTTTCTTTTGTGTAGTTGTGGCATACTTGGTTGTTCTCTAACAAGTTGCTTTGTTGCATCTGTGCTGTATAAGTAACTAATGGACTGTTTTTAATTCAAGAGTTTACTAATTCTTCTTTTCTTTTGTAAATCTCTCTACCTTGTTCTTAATTCACAGTAGCTCAGAAAGCCGTGAACGTGCTTATGATCACAGCCCATATGGCCACCATGAGCGCAGCGGGACTTTTGACAGACAACGTCACTACAATGCCGATTATTACCGCGATCGCCCGGTGTTTGCAACCACCGGCCCCGGCAGCAGTGCCATCGGAGGGAGTTTTGAGACAGCAGACCCACATTTTGACTCTAGAATACGAGACCCATTTACCCTTACCAATTCAACACGCCGAGACCTCTACAGAGACGATAGGGGGAGACGTGTTGATCGATCGTATCACCACCGTCGAAGCAGATCATCTCATTCCTCCCAGTCGAGGCATCCGTCTCCTCAGCGGACCGCAGGGCAAACCTCAAAAACCCCTCACTCTCCTAAAAGAACCCCTTTGTCTCCCGGAAGAGGTCCAAGATCGAGATCTCAAAGTAGATCTTCAAGCTCCGACTCTGTCAGCAGCACCAGTAGCACAGGCAGCGGCAGGTATGCATCTTAAAATCTGAACGTTTTACCTATTGATTGACTTTATTCATTTGTTTGTCCAACTGATTTTTGTGTCTTTTCCGTCTCTGTTTGGCAGCGACTCAAACAGCAGCTCCAGCGACGGTTCCCGGGCCCGCTCCGTTCAGTCGTCGGCTGCTCACACAGCTCCCCAGACATGTTTAGTGATGGACTCTGAAGAGCCTCGCAGAAGCTTTGGGATTAAAGTGCAAAACTTACCAGTGCGCTCCACAGGTTAGTTTTGTTAGACAGCCTCTCAAATGTTCAGCTGGATTCCAGTTTGTTTGGGGGAAAGTTTAGTTTTCTAATTGTTTAAAATACCAGTTATTATTAGGGCATTTTCTGATTCATGCACAATAAACTTGGATTGGGCTATTATCAGTTTAAAATGTGTTTCCACTGCAGGAACCTTCTCCTTTTCCAGGATCTTTTTGTCTGTGGCCAGAACAGATAATCAGGGTAGAAGTCTGTCCCAGATAGGAGAGCAGTAGTTTTTTTAAAGACTAAAGTGTTGAGGAGTTTCATTTTGGTTGGATGTTCCATGTTGCCGTGTTCTTTCTCAGTTTTAACTCCCCTACTTCCCTATTTTCTGTTAATATTGAATTGTATAACTGAAGTAATCTGTATTTTTACTTTGAAACGCATTTAAGATCCAGCCACTAAAATGACCTGTAAAAAAATTGATCTGTAATTTAACACCATATTTGGAAAATCTGTTTTAATTTCTGTTGCAGATTTGACTGACAGTTTGACTTTTCCTTCTGCAGACACAAGTTTAAAAGATGGACTCTTCCATGAATTCAAGAAATATGGGAAAGTGAATTCAGTGCAGATTCATGGCGCATCAGAGGACCGCTATGGACTAGTGTTCTTCAGACAGCAAGAGGACCAAGAGAAAGCCCTCAGCGTCTCCAAGGGAAAGCTGTTCTTTGGCATGCTTATTGAGGTTACAGCCTGGAATGGTCCAGGTAAGTTGTGACGGATGACAAATCAGTAGGACCAGGCTACGAAAAATGTAGTTATGAGAATAAATAGTCACTATACAAGAAAAAAGTCATAATACAAGGTTTAAGTCATTTGACAGTAAGTCAAAGTTGTAATAATAGGATAATGACCTCATATTAGGAAAATGAAATTGTAGTATGAGGAAAAAAGTTGTAATAAAAGAATAGTCATTTTGACGATAGTAAATCAAAATGAGAGTAATAATAATACGGAAAAAAGATGTAATAATACAACAATAAACAATGAGAATAATGTAGTATGGAAAAAAATTGTAATTTGAGAATAGTCATCTTACAGGAAAAAGGTAATATTACAAGAACAATCACACAACTGTAAGTTGAAATAATACAAAAAGCCATATTACCAAAAGAAAATCGGATTTACGAGAATAGTCGTAAAAATACAATAATAAAACTTATTACGAGAATTAAGTTCTAATAATACGAGAATAAAAATGTATGAAAAAATGTTGTAATGTTATGAAAAAATGTTGTAATGTTATGAAAAAATGTTGTAATGTTATGAAAAAATGTTGTAATGTTATGAGAAAAAAGTTACAATGATGTCAGAAAAAAAAGTTGAAATAATACAAGAATAAACTTGCAATATTACCAGAATAAAGTCACAGTATTAATAGAATAAAGTAATAATTTTATAACTCTTGTGAAGTTATACCATGGAATCGGTTTTACCAATAAGGACATACTTAAACACATCAGCATCAAATTATTATCAGTAGCAGGATTTTTCAACTCTGTTGAAGCTTTGATCTCATTAATGTTTTAACTTTTTTCTGGTAATTTTACGACTTTTTCCTGCTAATATTGTCTCTGTTCAACTTATGACTTCATTCTCGTAATTTCAAAACTAAAACCTTAGTCTGGCTCTAATGCTTTGGTGTGAGATGGAGATTATTTAACATGACTGAACTTCCAAAACGTGAGTGGATGTAAATGTAGCTATTGAAACCTGTTTCTTCCCCTCAGAAACAGAGAATGAAAATGACTACAGACCGTTAGATGGACGCCTAGACGAGTTCCACCCCAAGGCTACACGGACGCTGTTTATAGGCAACCTTGAAAAGACCACCAGTTATCAGCAACTCCTGGACATTTTTCAGCGCTTTGGAGAAATTGTTGTAAGTTCTCACACAGATTTGTGCTGTGAAACTGACGTTTCCCACTTTACAGTAAGCATTGTTGTAATTCTTGTCTCTTCCTCTTAAGGACATTGACATCAAGAAAGTAAATGGGATTCCTCAGTATGCCTTTGTCCAGTACTCTGACATTGGCAGCGTTTGCAAGGCCATAAAGAAAATGGATGCAGAATATCTGGGAAACAACAGGCTTAAGGTAGTAATTTTATCCCCGGAACCATTTCTTTTCTGTGTTGAATTATTTACTGTTTATGTCTGTAAAATTGCTGCTCTACATCTCTTTGCAGCTTGGTTTTGGGAAGAGTATACCTACTACATGTGTTTGGCTTGATGGTTTGGCCCCCAACATCACAGAGCAATACCTCACACGGCATTTCATGCGTTACGGGCATGTAGTTAAAGTAAGCCTCTTTTTTTATTTTTTATTTTTATTTTACATCTCTATGGTTTTCTGGACTTTATTTTAGTTCTTCTGTTTGTAACTGTGTGCTTGTACCTTTCATAGGTCGTATTTGATAGACTAAAAGGGATGGCGCTCATCTTGTACAACAACACGGATTTTGCTCAGGCAGCTGTGCGGGAGACCAAAGGCTGGAAGATCGGTGGTAATAAAATTAAGGTAAAAAAAAAAAAGATACATTAATGTCTTTATTTAATTATTTTTTCCTTATTTCTGTATTTAATTGGTATTTTTGCTCATCAATAGGTGGATTTTGCAAGTCAGGAGAGCCAGAATGCATTTTACCGCTCAATGCAAGTCTCTGGACAAGACATTAGAGACTTCTATGAAGTTCCACCAGAACGACGGTAAATTTATTTTCTTTCTCATTTAACTGCTCCATTGGTATTTTAAGGAATTTAAATGAACCTGTCTTAAATATATAGAAAAGCAAACGTGTATATTTTTAACATTTCTAAAGTGATTAATAATCTCTTCTGTTCATTTCACAGAGAGGATCGCAGACCTCCTTATCATGAGTTTACAGCAGAGAGAGCTTACTATGAGAATATAAGAACCACTGGCCTTTATCCAGAGGAAGCTCGCAGAGAGTACGCCGCACGCAGCAGAGAGCGTTTTCCTGAACTGGAGCATTATCAGGGAGAACACTTTGACCCACGTTATCATGAGGATCCAAGAGACTACAGGGATTACCGAGACCCCTTCGAGCAGGACATCAGAAAATATACCTACATTCAAAGAGAACGAGAAAGAGAGCGCGAACGCTTTGAGGCTGATCGCAGCAGGTGGAGCCCATCGCAAAGAAGAGCCGTCACTCCCACAATTTCTCCTTCTCCGTCCGAACGTGCTGCCAGAGACTCAGAACGGCGCGTTTACAGCCAGTCTTCAGAGAGGAGTGGCAGCGTGAGCTCCATGTCGCCTCCACATTTTGACAAATCTGAAAAGACCTTGCTAGATCACGCAGCAAAGAGTGAGAAGAGCGCTCAGCCCGATCGCGTGCCAGGGGCAGAGAAAATCAAACGTCCAAAAAGAAAAGATAAAACTGACAAAGAAAAGACTGAAAAGAATAAATCAAGAAAAGGAAAGGGTCAGTCCCCGGCTAGCCAGGTACCAGAAACGGAGACGGATGCTGCTTTTGATGGAGGATCTGGAAAAGGAAGGGGATCAGACCAAGATGTTCATGAGAAACCGAAATCTAAGGTGGATGGAGACGCTCTGTCTGGAAACCAGTTAGCTGTTCCTCAAGACTCTGTAAAAACTGAAACAACTAAAGGGGATATTGCAGAGCTAGACGGAAAACCCAAACTTAAAAAACAACCCAAGTCTGATATTGGAAACGATGGAAAGGATTCAGCAGTGGATTCAGATCGCCTCGCTGCAAGAAAAAGGCGCTTTGGGGATATAGGTGGCAAAACTGTTCGTCAGAAAAGAAGCAGGCATGAGGACGAGGATGGCAGTCAGTCATCAGACTTTGGATCCAGTACCACATATGTGAAAGAACCAGACGCAGACAAACACAAAGATCCTCAGCGACGAGATGCACGACTCAAAACAGAAAAAAGTGTCACTCAAAAGGATGGACTAGAGGATCTCAGGGGACAAAGAGAAAAATCCGAAGGTTCTGCAGATCTGCCAGAGTCGAAACGACAACAAGGAAGCACTTCCTCCAGAAGGGTCTCACTAGAGGGGAATTCAGATCAAAGCATTGTAAGAGAGCAAGAACAAAATGCTGCATTCAAGCCTAGTCAGAATGCTGAAACTAATAAAAACACCAAGACTAAAGAAGACCATGTCGACATTGATCTCTCTCAGAGTTACCGCAAGCAGATGGAGCAAAACAGACGCTTACACATGCAGCAGCAGCAACAGCGCGAGTCTGACAAACTGAAAAAAGCAGAAAGTCTGCAAAGAAACGAAACCGAAGACCTGGAACATCGTAGCCTTGTACATGAAGTCGGTAAACCACCTGAGGACGTCACAGATAATTTTCCGTCTCACAAGCTGTCTGACCAGTTCGAAGCCGAGCCCGGGATAAAGAGAGAGCGTTTCTATAGGAGACAAAAAAGTGAAGACCCTGACTGGAATAGTACCCCTTCTCCAGGACACCAGGTTTTCTCTCAGCATGCCGAGGAGGACTTCATGGATGCCTCTCTGAAGGAGTTGAGTCGAAACAATCAGAAGATTCACCCAGAACTTGAGCTTTTGGTCAAAAGGACCCACAACACACAGGTGAACAAGACAAACATCCCCATTAATATTGGGGAAGAAGATCAACAAAAGAGGTGGGATAGCAGAGTTAAGCAGGACCTGCTACCCAACCTGAACTTTTCTAGAGGCTTGGGCAAAAACCTTCACAACCGCAAGCCCTCAGAATACGGCCTTTGGCATGATTTGGAGCCTGGGGAAGTGAGATCAGACTCTGAAGAGGATAGAGAGAACAAACCCCTCTCTCCTGCTCCCTCCACCTCTATGCCTTTTTCTGAGAGGCCGAGACCTGATCGGTTTTCAGACCCAAAGCTGGCTCACCTTGAAAGAAACAAATTCTACTCGACCGCACTTGACCAGACCATCACCCCCGATACTAAAGCTCTACTGGAACGAGCAAAGTCTCTGTCCTCTTCTCGTGAGGATAACTGGTCATTTTTAGATTACGATTCCCACTTTGTGAATTTCCGAAGCCAGAAAGACACAGAGAAAGTAGAATCAGCACCAAGACCTACTCCTTCCTGGTACATGAAAAAGAAAAAGATACGAAGTGGCTCTGAGGACAAACTGGATGACAGGAAAGAAGAGCCCAAGCCGGAGGAACAGGAACGAAGAGAGCTTTTCGCTTCACGTTTCCTTCACAGCGCTGTGTTTGAGCTGGACTCTAGACGACTTCAACATCTTGAGCGCAAATACGAAGAGTTGGAGCACATGTTGAACCAACAAGCTAGTCAGCAAGGAGCAGAGGGAGAACTTGAGACCGGCCCCGTTGTCCTCTTTCACAGCCGTTTTCTGGAGCTCACGCAACTACAACAACAAAAAAACAAGAGTCAGCAGCAGCAGGAGTATGAAGGAAACACAGTTTGTACAAGTGAAAATAAAGAGGAAAAATCGTCTGAGCAGGAACAACAAGATTTACGGTCTAATGACACGTCAGAATCTAGTGTGGCAGCTGAAATCAAACCCATCAGTCCTGTTGAACAAGTTTCTCCTGAACCAAAACTGATTCCTAATCTTGTTACTCAGTCTGCAAGCATAGATACACCTCCTTCAGACCAGAAATGTGTGTTACCATCTCCACCCGCTGATGTATGCCCACCTATGTCTTTTACAAAAGAGGAGACAAAGGAAGAAGTAAAAGAAAGTGAAGATGTTGTAACAATGCATTGTTCACCAACTGAGACCTTAAAATCTGAGACCTTAAAATCTGAACCTGCACCTGAAATGGTTCCTGAAACTAACATTTCTGAGGAGAAGCAGGAATTTCTTGAAGAGGATGCAAAGCCTTTAATTGACGAACAAACAAACGACCCTGGTTCTCATGAAGAGTTGGTTAGCAGATCAGAGCCAAGTCCTGAGATGTCACAACCAGAAGTGCCTACAGCCAGTAGTCCAGTACAACTCAGTGTTGCTGAAGAGGCAGATTTAATCAAAGAAGACTCTCTTTCCACATGTCCAATAGCAGTAGAGTCAGAAGGAGAGAAGAAACTTGAAGAAGTGAGTAAAGAAGAGATTTCTGTTGATACCGATGCAATTGAAGAGCCAGTCTCCTTTCAAAAAGAAAATAAAACAAAAGAAATGAAAACTAAAAAAGGCAGGCAATCTCCTGCTCAAGTTCCTTTAACATCTGTCTCTGAGAAACAAGCTACACGAAAGAGTGAGCGCATCGACAAAGATAAGCTGAAGCGTGGCTCATCCCCAAGAGCTGAAACAAAGTCCTCAGCCAAGTCTCCAACTCCTGGATCAGATCATGACCATTCGGAGCAGAGCATCCCGATAAGTAGAGCAAGAACTCGAAGAAATGTAAAATCTGTTTATGCAACTCCAGTGGAAGACGATGCACCGACTCGTGGCAAGGAGACTGAGTCACCTCGCTCTGCACGAAAGCGGGGTACAGAGAAAGAAGCTGTGCAGCACAGCACCGAGTCGGAACCCCCGACTCCAGCGCCAGCAAAACAACGTGGGCGTCCTCCTAAAAACCGCAAACCGGTTGAAGAGATTTCAGCTGCAAAAACAGAGAAAATAAAAATGGATAAGGATGCAGATTCAAATGAGTCGGAGAGCAGTGAACGGGTTTCAAGAGTTGCTAAGGGGAAAATGTCCCCTTATCTCACAAAGGGTTCCTCAAATCCAATACCCTCAGTCCCAGGCTCTAAGAAAGGGGATAATACTGAAGCAGCTGATGAGAATCAAGTAATGCATTTCACAGAAGCAGATGATTTGTCTTCACAACATTCGTCATCTTCAGGCAAAGATTCTTCAGTAAAATCAGATGTAAAGAAAGGTGAAAAAGATGAGCAAGGCACAGAACTGGACAAAGACGTTAATGAAAAATTATGTGAGGGGAAATCGAATGGAAAAGAGACAGATTCACTGCTGGGTGAGGAGAAACTTGCCTCAGAGAAAGAGAAGATCATAAAAGGAAAAGTCAAGCCAACAGTCGCTCCAAAGCCTCATGTTTTTAGGGACCTCCAAGTCATACTGGATGTCAAAGAGGTCAAAGATCACGTTTCCAGGTGCAGTACAGCCAACAAAGAGTGCCCTAATGAAGAAAAAGAGAAGAAGGAGGTAGACGCCTCAAAGAGCTCTTTCCTACAGGAGCGTGAATTGGAGCAGGCAGTTGAGAACATCGCCAAACTTACTGAACCGGCATTTCCGACAGAACTACCGACTCCTTCTGTCCCTCCTGCAGAGGTAAAAAGTGACCCTGAGGAGGAAAAGTCTTGTAATCCTGCCAGTGAGACGGAGCTGATGGCTGCCATTGACTCAATAACTGGTGAAGATGTAAGTGTACCTCTCACCCCAGCCGCTCCAGTTAGCACAGAAGTTTGTTCAGAACCTGAGATCCAGGAGTTTGTCCCTCTGGTCAAGGTTGAAGAACCTGAAACCGCTCTGCAAGAGGAACCAGTCTTCTCAAATACTCCCAAAAAGAGTCAAAGGGGAAGGCCCAAAACACCTAAACGCCCTAAGGCCCCAAAGCATGCACGAAAAGATGTGAAAGAAGAATTAAGTGAGGAGTTGACGGTGCCTTTAGCTGAGAGTGCAGCGTCTGATGTAAAGATTGTGGCTGAGAAGCCTCCATCTGCTGCAGCTGCTGCAGTCATCACTCCTACAACCTGGAAATCAGAGGCTGAACTTCCAGCTGTGAAGGCAGCAGAATCAGAGTTGCTGTCACCTGTGGAAGAGCAAACACAAGTTGTGAAACCCACACACCCCCAGGCTAAGAGCCCCATATACTCAAAGCCTCAACAGTTACCAGCTGATTGCGTTTCTCCCTCTCTGGCCTCCAACAGGCCCAACATCAAATCCATTCAAACCAGCCGAGCGCCTGTTTCTCCACCCGACTGGCGACACCAGTCTAAGGATCCATGTGTTACCTCTGCACATATAATGTCAGTAACAGCCAAGGACGGCCAGCTGACCGCTTCTGACTCCAACAGTAAAGAGCTAGATCAAGGCACAAGTGACTTGAGGAAAATTCTCATGATACCTAAAGCAACTACGCTCCCAGGAGGAGGAAGTTCTGCTCCAACCAGTCTGCCCAACCTCCGAGATCAGAATCCATCTGAAAGCAATCCTGCCATCACAGCTGCTATTCACAACAGATCCCCGCTCCCTGAGAGTAAAACGCAGACTCATTCAGTGTCACCTATTGTCCGAACACCCTCCACGTTACCTGGAGAGACTAAATCTGTGATCTCCGTAATTGCATCTACGGCAACCTCTGTTATTAGTCGCGTTTGCAACCCCCCTGAGTCTGAGGAAAAACCTAATCTAATCATTGGAAATCCCTCCATGGATGTGACTCTGCCCAAAACGGCCTACAGGCCCAGCAAAGACGATGGTGGACCTTACCATGGCCCCACATTCAGTTCTGGGTGTTGCTCTGGTCTGCGAGTAAACACATCTGAAGGAGTGGTGGTGCTAAGCCACTCTGGCCAGAAAACAGAAGGACCCCTGAGGATCAGTGCCAAGATTAGTCAAATCCCACAAGCAACAGCCGGTGACATTGAATCTCAGCAATTGGTATCGATTCCCCAGATTAAACAAGATGTTTACAGCCATTCTCAGTCGGGACATCAGAAGGGGTCTTCACAAACCGATCATGGGCATTCTGGTAAACTCCAATCTTCAATTAAGCAGGAAAGCAGCAGCAGCAGTTTAGAAAAGATGGATTCAGCTTACCAGGCGGGGCCCCAAGGAGTCGTGAAGCGTCTCCCGCCAGGTAACCAGCAGGTAATGGGTTACCACCAAGACTACCTGCAGTTAAAACACCAAAAGAAGATGGAGAATGTTGATCCTCATGGTACAGATGGAGCTAAACCATCTTGGACCTCCACTGTAAGCCCTGCTATAAGCCCACATTTACCGTCTCCCCCTGGGAACCATGTGGGCTTTGTCACATCCACTGGTGACAGAGGTCCGTCACATCTTGGTGGCATCAAACAGGAACCACGGTCCCCGAGAAAGTCAGGACATTCTCATCCTCCTTTCACCAAGGTGTCGTCGCCTCTTGGCTCCTCCTCACCCAAGGGGATCCCTGTAATGATATCCTCTGCTCTCAACCCCATGCAGCAGTATATCACCGGTGTCCACCACCCAGAGCAGTCTGTCATCATGCCACCTCACAACGTGCCTGCAGGTGTGGGACGAATGTCTCCTCACTGTGTCTCCCAGTCCATTACAGTGGGTCATCTGGTTCAGGGGGAGGTCAGGGTCAACACACCACCTCTGTCTGTGATGAACTACGTCCACAGCGAGCAGCTTGCCTCTCCTTGGCCTAGTTCCCTGCAGCCGCGGTCGTCCTCCCCCCAAGCTGTCAGCAGGGTCAAGGTCAACCACGGTTCTTTGCGGGGCCACGAGGGCGAACAGGACGAATCCAGACACTTCCACCAAGCTGGGAGACCATCCGCCACTCTGCCGTCAGACTCTCGGGGAGCTTTGAGGACTAACATGGAAACGTTAATCACACACAGAGATATGCGAGTTCACAGTCTGCACCAGCAGGGGGAGCGTCTGACACTGGACTCCCATTCTGGACACATTCAAGAAACTCTGCCGCCTTCTTTATCTCCAAGAGCTCACATGTTGCCCAAAGGCGTGTCTGAGAAGGACATAAAGCCACTGGAAGCAAAGAGGCCGCACTCTCCTGTATTTCAAAAGGATGGAATAATGGCGATCCGGCAGCCTGGCGCTGCTATAGCGTCACCTCAACGGGTTCCCCTGATGCCACCGGGACCCAGCGGGTCGTTCTCAGAGTACTCAGGAATGTACCCAAACCGCATGCATTCTCAGATCCCGGACGCCCCTGTTGGGCACAGCCAGCCGCCGCTGAACGTCACTCCGTCTATGGTAAGTTCACTGCGCTTCAGGGCTGCAGCTAAACATTAGTACAGTAGTTGATTATTGTATAATTACATTTTAATAAATTGGCCCGTTTTCCAGATTTCTTATCTAACCATTTAAACTTATTTTATACAATATTGAAAATGCATAAGATGCAAAGCATTTTTGTTAAATAAGAAAATGAACATTTTACTTCCTAAAATGCAATAACTGCATTCCTTTAGTGAACGCTTGGTGATTTGTAGCAAAGGATTTATCTTCAGCTAAAAAAAAATCCTCGTAATATTTTGTCTTCTTTAGTTATATTTATCTGTTTATAAATCTATAATGTATCTGGAAAGTTAACGCACTGCCAATGGTAGGCTTATCCACTGAGTATCTCTGATTAATAATTGGGTAGCAACAGATGCTAAATAGCAGATTGTGTTTTTAACAGAGTTTGAACCGAGTGAATCTAAAACTATCCCACTTGAGTTTTGGTTAGAACATATTTACAGTCAAGAAAAGGTTGTTTTTCATAAGCTTAAATGCAATATACATGTTGTGGTTTTTTTAATCAAATGCTCCTTTTTTTTTTAGAGTGAATACTTCAGTTAAAGATGAATCAAGTACTAAATTAGTTGATTATTTAAAAAATTGGTTAATTGTTTCAGCTTTACTGCATTTATGTTTACATTTCAAAATGAACATGTAGATAGCAAAGGGGAAGCAGTAGTTTTCCCTCATTTTATGTCTTTTCTGATGATTTGCTTTCTAATCTTAAGGGTGCAGAACTCCAGGCTAAACCAGATGGAAAGATGACCCAGGTTGTTAATATGGTGCAGTTGCTCACGGTAAGACGGACGTTTGCATTCGTTGGTCGAGTCGTTGGTCAAAACTAAAATAGTGTTCGTCTGACACGCTTTCCTGTTTCTGTGTAATTGAAACAGAAGTACCCTATAGTGTGGCAGGGCCTTCTGGCACTGAAGAACGACACAGCTGCTGTCCAGCTGCATTTCGTCTGTGGAAACAAAACTCTGGCTCATCGATCGCTGCCTTTGCAAGAAGGAGGCGCTCTGCTCAGGATCGCTCAGAGAATGAGGCTGGAGGCCTCTCAGTTGGAGAGTGTAGCCAGAAGAATGACGGTATGTTGTGTTTCGTCTTACTCCTGCTTAATTTCTTGTGTTTTTGATTACAGTTAAATAAAAAGAGGTATTAAAATTCTTGGAGACTTCTTGTTTCTGCTTCTTTGTCACTTAAATGTTTCAGATGATCAAACGAACCTTCTCAGATACTTGGTCAAAATGAGTAAATACAAAATATAGTTATAAAATGCAAAAAATTTTTTAGCTACGATAACCAAACTTGGACCTAATAACTGGTTGCTTCAACAACTCTTATTTTAATTCAGCTCTAATGAAGGACACCTCTCAAATAAATTTAAACTTGGGCTTTGACTAGGCACCTTACAGAACATTGATTAATTTTTTTTTTTGTTCTCTTGCTGATCTTGGGATCATTTTGATGTTGAGCCCCAACATCATAGAATCAGCTTTGTACCCCTGACTGGTAGACTGATCAATTTCACTGACATCGTTTCTCATCCGTTATGTGACAAAAAAAAAAGCAAAAACAAGAAGTAGTTTGTGGCACAGCAATGTATGTTGAGACTAAATGTTGACGTTGTCTCCCTGCAGGGTGACAGTGATTACTGTCTTCTCCTCGCTTTGCCTTGTGGACGAGATCAGGACGATGTCATAAACCAAACTCAAGCTCTTAAAGCTGCATTCATCAACTACCTGCAGGCAAAACTGGCAGCTGGTATCATCAATATCCCCAATCCAGGTTCCAATCAGGTGAGACATGACACATTTGTGAAGGACTTTGTTCATAAAGTGTTTTTTTGTTGTTTTTTTTTCCTGAAGCTTGTAAACCTCTACTAACCAATTCAAGGAAACATAATAGGTCAGCTTTAAAAAAACAAAATGGGAAAATTTGTAAATAAAATATACTTTATAGGGAGAATGTTTGTGATTATCTGTGTTTTTATTTATTGGTGTGGCTCAGCACTGATCTCCTGAATCCACAGGAAAGCGTTTACGTCTTGACATTTCTCTTTCTTCCAGCCCGCCTACGTGCTCCAGATTTTCCCGCCCTGTGAGTTTTCGGAGAGCCACTTGTCTCAGCTGGCCCCCGACCTTTTGAACAGGATCTCCAGCATCTCGCCACACCTCATGATCGTCATCACCTCTGTGTGACCTGTGACCCCTCCCGCCCCGCGAGCCTCAGGAAACTAGAGGAGTTTGTTTCAGTTTCTGTTTCTGTTCCTGGATCCAGTGGAGGGGGAAAAAAGAAAAAACATTTTTGGATGTACCTTAAACATTTGATTTTTTTTTCTTCTTTTGTTTGTCACTCCTGTCTGGTATATGTGTCCTTCTCAAAAAAAAAAGAACAAAAAAAAAAAACAAGACAAAAAAAACTCAGGGATGGATCAAACCAGAATGAGTCTTACTTGACCATTTTTCTGCTGTATTTATATTTATTGAAGTTTTATTCTAGTGTGTTGGAGATGCGCTGAAGAAGGAAGAAAAACAAACATAAAAACTGGTGACTATCTGGGTGGCATCTTTCATTGGTGTTTTTTTTTTTTGACTCATTTCTTCACAGGAGGATCATTAAAGCTGTTGTGCTGCAACGGTTAACGGGACATTTCATCGTGTAATTTTAAAATGAATTATGTACAGACTTCTTCACTCGGCCTTTTATTGGAGGAAGAATGAACTTGTAAATTTTTGGAGACCCTGATGAGGACCATGTTCATTTTAACAGCTACTTCATTTCCATCAACTCTGCTTATTCTTCTCACTACTGAAGAGGTCACACATCTGGCATGGGCCTCCACGTCGAGCAAGCTTCATTCTGAGGGGTTTTTCAGTACAGAACTTTGTAAATATTTTAAATATTTAAACGTCAGTGGAAAAATGGCGACTTAACAGAGACTTTACCTCCGGGACATACGAGAACGCAGAGTGTGGAAATTTAGATGGATCTTTACTTTTTTGATGTAAATACTTGTAACACAAAGAAAGTTAGCAAACTCTATGGAGTCTGCTGATGGCACTTCTTATTTTGTAACTCAAATAAAACTCCAGAAAACATGATTTCAGATGAGGCTTTAGTTCTGTATTTGTCACTTTTTCATCTTTTTATGCGTTTATATTTTATATTTTGTTGTCTGTGCAAACCAACAAACAACGCTACAAAATATGTAAAGGAACAGACTTTTCCAATATTTTCTTATTCACTATTCAATAATTACATTTATTTAGCACAAATTCTGCCTCACAGCTTTGGATTTTAATTGGTCATGAGATTTGTGGTGGAAATTTTTATCAGACAATATATTATGACTATTACAATGGTAATATAATTTCTTCATCCCCTCTTGATTATATACAAAAATACAATATTTTCTATTAATCCCATCAAAGTTTATTTTATTCACACAGTTCCTATGGGTGTTTTTTTTCTTTGGTCTTGTCAGAAACTTTTCCATTTCTTGGTTGCTAAACAATCTTAAGGAGCAAAGCAGCTTCATCAGTTTCACTGGCATCCAATCAATGAGAATCAAAAATAACATTTAAATAAAATTTAACTTTATTTTAAAAAATATATGAAAAAAACAGGAAACAAAAATGATATGATTATATTTTTTTAATTCTTGTTTTTTTTTTTTTTAAACTCATCTCTCCAACTTCCTGAGGCCCCCATAGCGCCTTCTGACGGCCCTCAGTGGGCCGCTTCCCCCATTTTGACAAACGCTGGCGTAACGGATTTCCTACAGTGTTAAAAATTATTTGCTTTTCTTAATGTTTCAAGGCTGGATGTTTATGGGGAAACAAGCAAATTAAGCATGAATTTTCTAAAAGTTTCTAAAAAACGTTAAATGTTAAATTGCTCCTCAGAATTTAACATTTTCATCTTGTTTTGGTTTTCCTGGTTCTGACGGGCGGCCTACGATTAAATATAAACATTAGAAAACGTAGCAAATAGTCCTACATATTGAACAACTGATTTTCAAAGCAGGAAAGTTTTGAAAAAAAAAATTAACTAAACAACCGAGATGACTATATTTTTATGGAAAGTGCCATGAAGAATATCCCCCAAAAAACTTGTTTAAATATTTGTTTCAAAGGCTGATCGAATTCAAGAGTAAATATTTTTAAATAAAGCCCAGCCTCATATCATTGGCTTTCACACCATGTTTTATTTCGACGGAGGACCTCGGTAAAACATTATCTTAACGGATTCGCACACACAGAAAGACAGCGTTTTGCTTTGTGTGTCGGTATAAAGTTAAAAAGGGGAACAGTTTGTGCACTAAATGCGCCTCAGAGGGATCAGAAAGCGGCTACATCATGCTAGCGTTCACTCGCTGGTTCGGGTCCAGTCCTAGCGCTTCAAATCATCACTGGAGCCGAACAGCGCCACCAGCTGGTCCTCGTACTGGGAGATGTTCCTCTTCATGATGTCCATGCAGGGACCCAGCAGGCGCTCAAACGCCTGGACGTCAATCACTGAAAGACAATTTCAGTTGGCATTTTAACGACCAAAATCACTCAAGTAAAGGTGAAAAGTACTTTTAGGAGAAATACTCCTAAAAGTAAATTTTTACAGAAAAGTTACTCGAGTAAATGTAATTGAATCCACCTCAGAGGTGGGGAGAGTGGCCAAAAATTGTACTTCAGTAAGAGCATCACTACTTTAACATGTTTTAATAAGGTAAAAATAAAAAGTAGCTTTCCAAGACATTACTAAATTAAGAGTAAAAAAAAAAAAGCATTTGGTAAAAAATCTGTTCAAGTACTGAGTAGCTGATGAAATTATCAATAATTTAATAATAAAAAATGACAAAAGACTTAACAGGAATATAAAGTTAAATGGAAATTTTGGCATTTTAATGACAAAAATGACAATAATTCATATAAGCAACACAAAATGACAAAATCAGGAAAAATAAAATGTTTCCAAATTAGCTTCTTTCAATAAAAAGCTTATAAAATTTGAACAGAAACTGCAGGTGTGTGTGTCTTTATCTGTTGACTTATTTAAAACATGTTTGTTCTTCATTCAGTGGGTAGAAATTTTACTCAAGTGAAGTTGAGATACTTGAGTCAGAGTAGAGATACTTCATAATAAATTACTCAAGTAAAATAAAATAAAAAACAGCGTAGTAAAAATACTCATAAAAGTACATCTTTATAAAAAAGTCACTCTAGTAAATGTAACTGGTTACTACCCAACTGAAAATGTTTATGTGATATTTATTGGCCTATTATAAAACAAGCAACAGAAAGACATGATCATAAAACCTCTCAGTCTGGTTTTATTTAGAGAAAACAGGAGAATCCAAGTGAAAACATTTCTCTGTTTCTGTGATTGAAATGTTTTATTTTTAACACGCCTTGTGACACGACTACGCCTGGCGTGGCGCTGAGAGCGTTCTGCCCGGATGGATGGACGGACGGTCAAAATCTGTTCTAGATTTTGACCTTGATGAGACAGATTGATTTGTAGGACAGTATAACGTGTTTCCCCCTCCCAGTTTTATGGATGACATTCAGCCTACAACGTTTGCTCTGTGACAAGCTGAAAGGGTCGCTGTTTAAAATCAAATGCAAACACAAAAATAATCCCTGGTTTGATTAGAACAGTCTTGAAAATGTTCACATTAATGGGATTATATGTGATAAAACAACACAAAGTAGTATAAAAATGTTTTACAGATAAAACTCTTTTTTTTCCTTTTGGTTATGTTTCTACTAGAGCATTTCTATGATTGTTGCTCATCCTAAAACAGATTGAATGATGAGAGTCTGTAAAGATATATTTTGTAGTCTTGGCTCAGATTCTGAATTAGATGTGGGTCTGGACTTTGACTGGACCATTCTAACATGCCATCTAAAGTCTCAAGTATCTTTTGTTGCAGGTTTTCTTCCAGAGTTGCTCTGTTTTTAGCTCTTTCTATCAACTAAGACCAGCTCTCCCGTTTCTGCAGAGGAATAGCCTGGTGAGGCTTTTCTGTAGATTTTTCTTCAACCACCAGGGGGCGCTTTAGCAGGAAGTGAATCATTGGAAGTCAAAATTGGAAATCAAAGAAGAACATGCTAATTTTCATTTAGAACAAGCACATGCTAGCAGCAAGGCACGACGGAGAAATGTTTTCAATCTCATACCCTCTCATCATGGAAACCACATGAAGAAGTTCATATGATGCAGCTTTTAAGTTGAAGGTTTATCATTCTAGCGGTACAGATCTAGAGCCGCGGGCTCGGCATGAACGAATCCATGATTCGGCGTTGGAGACGCAGGCCTGCACCCTTAAGAGCAGATTTATTAACAAGAGCCGCGGAGATACCAACGGCTTACAGCCCGGTGCGGCTTATATATGTACGTTTCCAGTTTTGTTTTTAACTGTGTGTGCGGCTTAACTTTTGTGAGGTGCGCTCTGTGGTCCGGAAAATACGGTAGATGTTTGGTGTTTAACAAACCTAAACATTTGGTTTCTCCCACAGCGTAGACGGACGCTGCGCGGGGTTTGTTGGTGACCAGCGCCAGCTCTCCGAAGTATTGCCCCCTGGAGCAACGAGCCACTTCCACCTCTGTGTTGTCCTGCTTCCCCGCCTTCGTCTGCAGCAAACACAGAAACACGTCAGGCTGCAGAACTGCTTGTCCTCAAAACAGACCGAAGATAAATATGGTAAATGTAGTTACTTTGGTTTTGATCAGTATCTTCACCTCCCCTGATTCCACAATGTAGAAACAGTCAGCTTTGTCGCCCTGCAACAAAGGAGGAAACTCTGTCATAAAGGTATATAAAATATTGACACAGATTTAAAACACAATATCTCACCAAACTTCTTGGTCTAGTTTTGTATTGCAAATATGTCAGTACACTTGAAAAAAGACAAAATTGCCTTAAAGGTAACTTTTCTGCAAGATATTGGAGTTTGTTCTAAGTCAGTAACTCCTTAGTAGTGATGAAAAAGTGCCAACTTCACTGACAGATTATTTCACTGACGACAAGAGATTTTCCCCTTGATATCAGTGAAATAATCTGCTAGTGGATCTAGAACTTTCTCAATATTAAGGAACTATTGACTTAAAACAATCGCCTACCCAGATCATGCAGAAAACCTACTTGTAAGTTAGTTTTGTCTTGTTTCAAGTGTAATATTTACGATACAAAACCAGACCAAAGTAAAATGTTTTTTTGCACCTGTGCTATGATGCGATCTCCATCGTTGAACGTTCGCACTCCTAAAACATCAACAATCTTCATCCTCTCAGAGAGCTGAAGTGAAGGAGAAGGACGTCATTTATTTGTTGATGCATCTTTGTGAGGAGACTGTTTGCTAGCGACAAACCTCGAGGCAGTTCAGGAGAGGCACACACTCGATGAAGGCCTCGTACGTCCTCCTCTTCTTGGCGTTGTTCTTCACAATCAGCCTGTGAAACGTGGCTCGATCCTGTCGGGTCAGAAACAGCCTCAGGTGTAACGGAGCATCAGGTGCCTCCGTCAGAGGCGGCGTGGTTCACTCACCAGGCCCCACAGAGCGCCCTCCTCTGTCGCTACGATGGTGGCGGCTCGCGGCGTGTTGTACATGAGGGCCAGCTCCCCAAAGCTGCCCTTGTTGTTGTACTTTCCCACACACACGTTCACGCCGTCCTTCGCCACGAAGATATCGTACACGCCTCTGGAAAGAGAAGAAAGAAGTACGGAGGGGGATTAGTGCCACCAAAAAAAAAATCTTCAATTAAATTCTGACTTTTTTTCTCAGAATTTGGAAATTATTTCTCTCAAAATTTAGATTTTTTTTTCTCAGAAATTAGATCTTTTATTCTCAAAATGTAGGGTTTTTTTTCTCAGAATTTTGATTAATTTTTTTTTTTTTTTTTTTCAAAATTTTGACTTTTTGCTCAGAATTCAGGTTTTTCTCAGAAATCAAATTTTTTCCTCAGAGTTCTGACTTCTAATTCTGTGTCCATCCATGTCAACATTCTTAGGTGTAGGTCAATTCTGGTGTTAGTAATATTTTGAAAATAATCACATGACTGTTTCTCCCTTCTTGTAGGATTTGTAAAGGTGCAGTGATTGGTAAATCTGAGTTTAAGACTAAATCTGCCTAAGAGTGCATAAACAAATTTTTTTTTAAAACTCTGACTCTGAGAAAAAAAAAAGGACAATTCTGAGATTAAAGTCTGAATTTTGTTCTGTCTTCAGTGGCCGTAAACCTGGCAACCACAGCCTTATGCATGTCAAATGTACATATTTTAAAACCTCTCACTCACTTGTCTATGACGTAGAAATTATCGCCGTCGTCTCCCTGGTCGATGATGTGGTCCTGAGGTTTGACCAAAACCTCAAACATGGCGTCCAGGACCTCAGAGAATTGCTCCTGATGGACAACAAGCAAATGATTAATTTTTTCCCCTGCAATTTTTATTGCCAAGTCTTATCTAAGATGGTGTGTCTCTCTTAAATGCTAAAATGCGAGGAGTCTACAACAACACAAGGTCTCAAAAATAGACACACAAGCAGGATAAAGACTGATGGTAACTTCTAAAGTGTTAATAAAAACAGCGAGTGAGTTGAGAGGAAGGAAAAACTATGATTTCACCACCACTGTGTTTTACAGAAAGCCCAGATCATACAGTAAGCCACATTCACACCCTGTGGTTTAAAAATGAAGCAAATCACGTCTGAACAGCCAGAGATCTTTAAGATGTTTGCTGCTGATTGAACAGATCTTCACAATCCTCCTTACTCTTTCCCAACGACATGAAACGAGACTCTAAAAGACTTTTTAAGCCGTAACAGTGATTTAGTAACACCTGGCTCTGTTATGTTTAGGAGTAAACGTCACATGGGTGTTGCCTCGGCTTGTTTGACCTTTAATCAAATCCTCTCTGAGTCATCTGCGATATAGAAGCGAACGCTGATCTCAGTTTGCTTTTATCTTTACCTTCTCCAGGGTCTTGAACAGCAGGATGTCCTTGCACGCGTCCTGAAGCCGTTGGCGCTGCGCTTCTGTTTTGGGATGCACGACCTGAGGCTCGGTGTTGTCGTCCGCATCGTCATCAGGGTCATAAGCTTCTGCACAAACTGCAGAGGAACAGACATGCTTGTTTTGACGTTTTGTCCTCATAAGTCCCACGGATTCACAAAAAAAATGTTTTTTTAAGACTGTCATAAAAAATAAACACGTATTTTGTTAATGCAGCCTGTCTACTGATCACTGGCGTCAAACAATTAGGAGAAACTCTGGAGAAGCAGTTTCCTCATATGGTGACCCTAAAATGCTGTAAGTGTAAAACGTCGACTAAGAAATTAATTTTCTAACCCTTCAAATGCTCCTGTTTTAGTCCCCACCACCACAAAAAGGGTTATTTTTTCACCCACATGTGCAATTTTAATGTGGAGGATGTAATTTAAGAAATGTAAGAAATCGGCAGCGACATTGATTCAGATGAATTTTTATTTTTTGTCATTTTCAACTAAATTTCTCTATCAGGTTTGAAAATATACAAGAAATATTCTTTAAAGATTTCTCAAAGAGTCAACATTTATAAACCTATTTTTTAAAATAAACGCCTTTTCCATCTTCAGTCCTCTCGATACAAATCAGCTGTTTAATTGTTTGTATTATTTTTAAACCCATTTCTTGCCAGTTTTGGCAATTTGACTTTAATAAGTCATACAAAGTTATTCAAAGGTCTGTTTTCTATCCCATCTATGCAAACTGGCACATTTACAGGACGTAATGTTGTAATTTAGTGGAAGATGATGTTGTGAAATGGAAATAAGATTAGGCTAAATCTGGTGCAAATCATCTTTTCTTCTTTTTTTTGTTGCACATTTTCCCTACTAACACAAAGCAAAGAAACATTTTAAGGGGTTTCAACACCAGAGAACAGAAAACATCTAAAGTCAAATTATAATGTATTAAAAAAATGCAATTTGAATGAGAGTCAATATCACAGAAACTGCTGCATGGCTCAAATCGCTGTGTTTAATTTAAAAGGAAAAACTTGGAAAAAAATCCATGGAAAATTTTAATTTACTTCAAAACACAAAATCTGAAAACTGCCCTTACATCAGCAGAGTAAAAAAATGAACTAGATTAAAACAATACTATAAAATAAGAGCCTGCCAAAATGTCTCTATAACAATTTAAAAAAATAACTGACCATGTATTATCAGTGTTGGCAAAACGCTTTATTAGGTTTATGGGGTAACTATTTTTTAATCAAAAGGTAAGTTACTTTGGATCTCCATTTTCCCCTTGAGAAATGAAAAAAAAAGAAAAAAACTAGTGTATGTGTGTTTTACAAAGTTTTACCGAAATATTTAACTGAGACACATAGATGTGTTTCAGTATAGATAGATGGATGATATCTATCTATCCACATAGATCAGTATAGATCTATACAACAATTAGCCTCAGGTTTCTCTGACAAACATTTCCACAAACAGGAGCCATAAAATGACTAAAACTATATGATCACGTAAAAGGTTAAAATAGGATTCATAAATATAAATGTATATGTACAGAAAACAACAAGGAAAATGACAAAACAAACCCTAATCGATTTCTATTTCCTTTTTCTCTTTCCCTCTGTCTGAGCCTTGCACGATGCATCTGACCTCTGACCTCAACTCTTCAAACCTGTCCTCCCATGGACCAGATGATGTCCCTCCTACAAAACCAGCCGATGAAAATGATTGAGAAGATCTGGAGGATCAAGAAGACAAAAAAGACCTCCATCACCTCCAGGGGACAACTGTCAGTCTCCTGTTGGGCATTTGGACTGAAAACTGTGTGAGACTGAGCTTTAACAACCTCTGCTGGTCTGCTGTCCAGTATCAGTGTAGAGTAAGACTAGACATTAAATTCCTGAAGAAATTTAACTGGGGCCTGCCCAACACATGCCTGTCAGTTTGGATCCAGTGATCTGATGTCTGCCAGCAGGCAAATTTGTGCAGCTGGACTCACCCCTGGTAAGAACCAGGAGCACATCCACACAGTATTGACATGCTTGACCTGGTCCACTGTCACAGTGAAGTGGCTGAAGCTCATGCCTGTTCACTGGTGGCTGACCTGGTTCATTGGCTGAACCTCATGCCCAGTGAAATTCAGTCCGAGACTGACGACTATAAGCTTCACACATGTGGTTCTGGATCACAGTGCGAAATAAAGAAAACTAAAAACAGTGGATAATTGTTTTTTTCTAGAAAAATTTCAATCTTCATACTAAGGATTTTAATTCACTCTCAAAAATCCTGAGAAATAATAAATTTATGTTAGCAAAATATGAATAGTCCCAGGAAATATGTATTTTTCCCACAATGCATTGCAAGGCCTCTCTCTGCCCCTGTTTATGAGACTACTCACTGCCTCTGTCTGGGCTCCGTAGCTATGGTAATTAACAACTGCAGCCAATGCATTGCTAGACCTGAGCTCAAACATTTTAAAGTAATTCTGGCATTTGTCTGAGAGGCTGTGTCCCTCTCAGACAGCGGTTCGGGCCGCAGCAACGGCTGCTGCATCTGAGTCAGTGAGCTGCGAGACAGACCATAATAGCCTGCAGCTCAGGCTATTATGGCTCAGAGTTGGAGCCATGTGCTCCGTTGCTATGGTAATTAACATGATATGGTAATGCTATGGTAATGAGTCAGAGCGGAGCCTCCATTGACTTAAATGGGATTTTGTCGTTTTTCGCAATTTATGTTGCCATTTTAACTCAGAATCCCACTAAAAATAATAGCGCACTTCTCGGTATCAAGACGAATGTTTTGATACCACTTTTGTTGGGGTACACATAGCAGTTTGAGCCGCAATAAGGGTGATAGATAACAATAGGTGATAACAATAGATTCCTGCCACGCATTCCATGGGCAGGCCCCAATTAAAGCACAAACATGAATTCTGGGACGGTTGCCCTATCATAATAAACAATAAATCAATTAATCGCATAATAAATGAAAAGTTTAATTATCTTGATTTATCGTTTTTATCTTTTCTCTCTCTCTCTCTTTTTTTTTTTTTTTTACCAACAACTGATTGATAAACGTCCTCAGTCTGGTGTTTTGGTCTCAACTAAACCTTTTTTGATAGAGAATTTTGTTTACAGAGACTTCATGACTCATTATATTTGTTGATTATCTGTTTCAGTGGTTAAATGTTCATTAGAATTTAAAGTTTATTGATAATTGAGAATGTGTTCTTGCATTTTTATGCCATTATTACTAGTATATGACTTGAAAATGGTCTCAAAACAATGTTATTGTTTATCGCAATAAGTTCTGGGACAATTTATCGCCCAGGTGAAGTTGCTATGGTAACAGGCCTGGGAATGGTTATTAAAGTTGATATATTTGCTGCTGTTCACTGACCTGCGACTCTGCGACTTCTCCCAGTCCTGGCCTCTGAAGAGAGGGCAAGAGGTTAATGAAGCAAACTTTGACTATTCCACACAACCACAGCGCCTGCTAAGCGATGGTGGGACACTCACTGGGAGTCTCCTTCACCTCCTCCTCTTCGTCGTTCTCGTTAGATTTGTTTGACGCCGTCTCAAACGTGACCTCCTTGGCGGCGGGCTTGCTGCTGCTCTTCCTGGCTTGCTGCTCGTTCTTTTGGTTCTCCAGGAGTCGTGTGAAATGCTGCACGGCGAACTCCACCAGGTTGGGAGGCCTGCGGCGCAGCACCTCCACCGTGTAGCCCTGCAGCAGCTCCTTCAGGCCGGCCGGGATCTCCACATTACTCATGATTGCAGCGGCGGGTCAGAGGCTGCGCTGGTTCGACACCTGGGAAGATAAAAAAATAAAAACTTCCAGCTGAGGTTAATCTCCTCAGAGCTCAACCTGCTGAAATATGTCAGCAGGTTTGAACCATCAGCACAGAAACCAGTGGCTCCTCCTCCTCTAAATCTCTGCACTTTATCGATTCCTTTATTTAGCACAGCCTGCCGGCAAATATCGACCAGTGCTGCGCGTATCGCCTGTAATTAAAGGCTGTTCAATGGATTATGTGTCAGAACTTCATGATTTGGAAAAGAGGAGCGCTTTTAACTGCTTAAATGACACCGAGTGACTTATAAAAGTAAATAAAATCGAACAGAAAATTAATGCGCCTCAAAACTTTAAAGGTGTCAGCAGCAGTCACACATAAAATAAACACATTTGCATTTTTGTAGACTAAGATTTCTAGATATGAAGTAATTTTTTTTAAGTTTAAGTATGAACACTTCTTAGAGAGATCACAGATTTCCTTCAGCATATTTAAATCCTTCATTCGTGTCGTTCTGAAATTATTTATAATACTCTCATGTGTTCACTACAAATGATGCTGAATGAAAACCCTGTAAGTAAATCAGATGTCCTTTGTTTCACTGCAAAATTACAAAATCTTAGATTATTTTTGATCTAATTTCTAGTCCAAAAATCTTCACCCACTTGAAATAAAACAAAACTAACCTGCAAGTAACTTTTCAGCCCGAGGTAAATCTTGTTTTAAGCAAATAATAACTGTGGATATGTTGTGTTTGTTGATAAAGTATTTGGATTAAAAGCTTTTAGAGAGATTTTTAGAGAACTGCAGTAATGACAATGACCTGCAGTTACAGACAGAGGTCAATAGATCACCAGTTCATGTTTTAGAAATTAATAAAATGAAAAGTAAAATTGTTTCTGCATTTTTAGACACCTAAGTGGTTTGTCGTAGCAAAAGGTTTCACCTGTTGGCCATTTATAAGCTAACATATAGCATTATGCTTTTAAATTAGCTTCGAAAGCTAAATTTTAATCTAGCATTAGTCATATTATTCTGGCTGAAACATTTTAAAATGTATCTTTGGTCAAAAACAAAGCTACTTTCTTACCTGTAAGTTGTTGTTATTTTTTAAAATAAAGTTGTATTACGCCAGCTTTCAGCCCTGACATCCACTTTGTAGGGTTCGGGAGGGAATGGCTAAATAATGAAAGAATCACAAGACTCTTTCTAACCTCCTGACTGCAAAGGCAAAAACAGAAAAAAAAAAAAAGAAAAAAGCTGTCTTTGAACACAGCAGGATTGTTTAGATGTACAATCTGGAGCTTTCACATCAGTTTATCTCCACCCAGGCTGGATGCAGAAGAGAGCAGCCATTTTAAGATTTCTAAAAATATCCCCGGTTTCAGCTGGGCTGGGACAAAAACGTCCGAAAACTGGGTGAAAACACAGACCCCTCCTTGACCCCAATGGAGCTTTGTTCTGGTTCTGATGGCGGCCCAGTAACTATAAATGACACCGGAAAGAGAAACAGAGAATATCTGTACAGATGAACCAAAAGCCAAACTTTCCGTTTTGGGATTTGGAAATTAGCTCCAAAGATGGAAGACAGATTTATTTTGACAGAAAAAGATTTTGAAGTTTTGAGGAGGAGGCAGCATCATGATCCGGGAACTTTTTCATCATGTTTTTGACAAAGGCTTCCTGACCTTTAATCTGATCAGTAGCGGCCCCAATGGGGGTCTACGGGGGGCCACGGCCACCCCAGAGAGTCATGCTCAGTTCATACAGAGGCATCACTTCAATAAAGACATACATGTAAAACACACA